>NW_027468565.1:5802500-5935000 GCF_046254945.1 Alosa pseudoharengus
GACATTTTTGGCAGCATACATCACAGACCGACTGCAGTTGCAGTGCAGTCTCTCTCTCTCTCTCTCTTTCTCTCTCTCCTTCTCTATCTCTCTCTCTAGCAGCCTGTTCTGACGGTGGTAGACCGTCAGGAGGACAGACCTCCCGAGCAGCTTAATCTGAAACATAAATGAGCCGCAGACAGGGAAAGGTGCTAAATTAAAAATGATACGCCCCTGATGGGCCTAAAGTGGTCTTTTTAGAGTGGCGTGCACAATGAAATGTTAATGGAGCTGCCCTTCAGCAGACCCGTGTGTTTATGCACCGAGACAGCGCTGCACCTCGGAAGAGCCCAGCCTGCCTACCTCAGCCACATTTTGCCTTCACATGTGAACCCACACACACACACACACACACACACACACACATACACACAGACAGACACTGAGCACAACACACAGTCTGCACAAACTTCCAAGCCACCATATGCACATATGTGCGTGTGTACAAACATGCTTGCATTCACACACACACACTCAAACAAACAAAACATAGCCTATATTGGGATGCCTACCATCCTGAGGTGAACCCTCTTGAGGTGAACTATGTTAATAAATAACCACACCTATTTATTCACACACACACACACACACACACACACACACACACACACACACACAAATACTACACAATCACACAAACAAACTCATGCACACTGCTTCACTATCTTAAACTATGGAACCCTGAAAGGCTTACTGCATTGGTGTCTGTGATAAGACCCGTCACATAGCAGTGCCATTAGGTCTATCAAAACACTATTAGTAACAGCAGCAGCTGGGCTTTTCCCATCAATAGCCCATCACATTAATGAGCAAGTCCTCTTCCCATCATAAAGTACATCAACTGATAGTTCAATCATAGTTAAGCTTTTATTTTGTCCTTAGGCAAGGTCATTTGGCCAGGACCTGCCAAATCACAGAGGAAGACTTGAAAAAACAATAACCACAACCAACACAAAATCACAACAAAATGCTCATTTCATTGTCTTCCCCATACAGTAGATATTCAGAAAGAGGACACATATGTATTTTTTTTTTTTCATTTTATCAGAAAATGGAATGTTTTTTTGTCAAGTTTAAGACCCTATCTCAATCGGAGTGAAACTATTAGTTATCAGTAAAACAAAACGAGAGCGAGAGAAAGGGAAAGCAAAAAGATTTTGCCTCTGAGGGCTAATAAAGACCGTTTTAAATGGGCAAGATGCTCGCTTGTGAGTGCCTGATAACCCTGACACCCCCAGCCATTCAGACTCATATATCTGTTAATAGGATATGCTAATAAAACATCTCCTCATTGCAGGCAATGTGATGGAGCGAAGATTTTTGCCATAGAAATGGTGGCAACGCAAATGATTAGTGCAGGTTTATGGTCTTTGCTGGAGGGCCATGGGAAGAGAGAAAGGAGAATTATTATAATCACACGTTAGCAGCTATAAACAGATTCATCCCTTTAGTTCAGCTACATTGGGTGCAGGCAAGTGTGTGTTTTTTTTGCAAACCATGATCAGACTTGAAATCTTATCTGCAGAAAATGATCATTTAAAAACATTAAAAAACATAAGATTCACAGGAAGGACAATGGTTTAGTGTACAGTAATCTCCTTTAACTTTTATAGAACACACATTTTATGGCTGTTATGGAAATTGTATACTGCACTGGACTTAATCACATGCATTATATATTATTATCTATTGTAAGTCACTCTTATGGTTTCTAATATAACTAAGTACAATAACACAACACTAAGTACAATTACAATAACAAATTCTGTAACGTGCATTCATGTCCAAACCATTGCATTCACAAGTTGCCTTGGCTGCAAACATCTGCTTAATGAGGGCAGGTTGTGTTTGTGTACCTGTGTGGTAGTGCAGAAGCAGCTCTTGCGTGTGGTCCCCAGTGGTTTTAGGCAGAAAGTCTACTGTGATCTGCATGCTCTCTGCAACACCAAGGGTCCCCTGGGGAGGGTCCACACTAAACGGGCTGGAGAAGCAGGAGAGACACACCCAGTGAAACTCACACATGCACACACACGCATGCACGTATGCACGCACGCACACACACACACACACGCACGCACACACACACATTCGTTCACATAAACTTACATACACAAATCCATATCTCATTTGCCATGCCCTTTAATTTGTTTCAATAACATGGGAATGTCCTTTAGAATCTTGATCTGTTAAAGTGTTTCAAACAGTGTACTTAATTCGGTCCACACCACTTGACAAAAATCATAGTTTATCTACAACTGAACAAACTAGAACTTTCACTGAGCATGTACAGTACATCGATCAAACACACGGTAAATACCCATTTACATTTAAAAAATCCAGGCACACAAACAGGTTGCAGAGACTATAACACAGTATGCATGACATTAGTGCAGCTCTTTCACATCTTCAAGCAAGCTACTCACCCTGCATGCACCCAAATAAACAGAACAAAATTTACACATGCATCAAGCCTCAGCTATCTTGCACTAACCTGCATGTGCTGAGCTGGAACTTGGCCTCACAGTTCCCAATGTTGCGCACCAGTAGTGTTCTCTGGGCGGTGCACTTCACTGGGCTGATGGGAAAGTGCAGCTGGTCTGGAAAGTCCAGGACGGCCCGAGCCCCCACTGCCCGAATGGGCACTTCAAACTTCTCCCGCTCAGTCACGCAGATCACTCTGTGGAGGTAGTCCTGCGTGGTCAAGGCACACCGAGGAATGAACACTTATGAAAAATAGATTTACAAGCCACAATATACCATACTGTTGACCCATACATGAACAGCAAAGACTACAAGAAACAAGGTCCTATACATTTTTCACACATTTTCAATGTTAAACAAGTTGGTAAGATGATAATTAATATTAAGACGATATCTTATCAAAGCAAGACATGCATTCAGTTAGATTTACTTAGATTTCATTAGGTATTCCTACTACAAATGCACTGTAAATGCACGCTTTCCCACACAAATGACTTCACATACACATCTTAAGAGACAGGACACAAAGTGTGTTTCCTTCGAAGAATGACTGAAGTAACATGACTACACATCTTAAGTATTTAATGAGGCTTTGCAATAACTGAGTCTGTTGAACAACATCACTGGAATAATCCGACACAAACAAACATTGACAGCAGGCAAATTGCCACATTAGAGACCTGCAAGCACAGTGACCAGAGTCTCCTAGACTTTCGGCTTTTTTATCTGCCTTTTACACCGTTTACTTACTTTCTGACCTAACTACAGTCCTACAGGCTCCAGGGTTCCCTGGGTGTCACTGTTACACTCAGAACCACAAGAAGAAGTATTAATGTGGCAACAGAGCAAAGCAGATTAGCAGGCCATTTCAGCGGCTGCAGAAGTGCGTCTAATGGGCGAGTGTGGGCGATGGTGGAAAACTTTCAGTCTCCCGGGCCGCGCTTATCAAAGCACGCTCTCTCTGCCAGCCTTATTGTTCAGGGACGCGTTAACGAGGAATGTGCGACTTGACATTAATGTTTCGGGGCGTCCGCATCAGAGGGGAAAAAGCACAACCCCTGGAATCTGGAGGATCTCAGGCATTTGAAATGTCCTAGAAGTGTTCCGACGGTGCCGCAGTGCTAAATGGCAACGGTGACGTGCAATGTGGTCGTTGCAGTGTTGTGCTTTGCTTTGCTTTGCTTTGCATTGACTGATGCAGGCTTGTGTAGTGACGCCTTATGTTTTATGGCCCTGTGAAGTTGTGCTGTATCATACTGCGTTGCATTCAGCTGTATAGTTTTGAAGAAAGTTGCAGTAGAGTTGTGTTTTTTTGTGAGGTCGTGTGTTTTGTTGTGTTGTGCTTCATTGCATTGTGTCTTACCTTATTCTCCTGAGGTGTGAAGAGGACAGTGAATGTGGAGGCCATGCCTGGAGCCACTTTGTTGCACACATCCACTGGGCTGACCACCTTAAAATACAATGAGTCCTCCTCCACCACTTTCACCAGGCGAGGTATCTGGGTACCAGCACACACACACACACACACACACACACACACACACACACAACTGTAATTCACATGCTGCAGTTGTCCTAATTATCCACTGGGAAGACATTTATCCCAACTATTTCTATGGAATAAAAATATACATAAAGACCAATGACAGCTAAGAAGTGAGAGGGATGTAGTGAGATTTTTTTCCAAGAGAAGAATGCATCCTTAAACAGGTGGCTTTACACTGATAATAAAGGTGTGATACCGGCTGGATGCCAATGAGGCACACACCACTAGGGATGTAGAATATTATTGATACAATAATTAGAGTAGTTGCAGTGTTTCATGACTTTTTATTGTGTTTGACCTTAAATGATGTGTTTTATGACTGTTGATATATGTAATTTATCCCTCAAATTTGTATTATTATTTGTTTTCCAGTGGTATATAGCATAATGAATTGCCTTAATGTATGAAATGTGCTACATAAATAAAATGATCTTGCCAACAGTATCATGTATCAGTACAGTGTAGTATCAATATTCATGCACACAACCCTACCTGCCATTACTTCAAGTGATTAGCTGACACTACACCATGCAGCAGACAAAATGTCCCTTATCCAGCACTGTGACTGTCTACGTTGAGTAATTGAATGAATAAAATGGCCTGTAAGATAACTAACAGCATGATAGAAATGACTGAGTTGCAAGAGTACCATTCATTGCCTGGGGTACTAACATCAGATACAGCACATAATGGGATTTGTGGCATTGGCTGTACTTAATATTCCACATCCATGAGCTGACAGGGGAAAGAGTTTTAAAAAAAGATGACATTTGGCTCAGTAAATGTGTCCTGTACAGAACATTTGCGTTAGGAACTCAGTGGCCAAGTAAAGATACTTCAAAGAGAGTAAGCATCTATTAAAGATAGTGTTTTTTTTGTCTTTCTTCTTCTAATGCTTATCCACAGTCTAATTATCTTAGTCTAATGTCCCCATTCCTGCCCTGTTCCTCTATCTCAGCAAGGTGAATGAAAAGGAAAGCGCCACTGGCAAAGTGTGTCGCTGGGGACAAGCCAATTTGCAATAGTGTTAACTGCAGGGGAGCGCTTTAATGTTATGTTTATGACTCATTAGGAGGCACTTTCCAAGAATAGTAAATATTCAGTTAATATTCAGGTGTGGACACGCAGTCATTTATGCTTCCCACCTACAGTATGTTCATGTGCCAGTTCCATCAGTACATTTCATCTCTATCTATCCCACAACAGTACACATAATATCGGCTTCAGTGAGTGTCTTTTCCACAAGAGTACTGTTTGAATTCAGACACGAAATGTTGAAAGTGTTCAGAGTGAACCTAGTGTGAGGACTGCTTTCTTCTGCAGCAGTGATGGCAACATAGGTGCGTTGGGTTTTACTCTTCCTCACACACACATTCTGTGCACGCAAGCACACACACATACATTTATCCTTCACATTTCTAATCTCTCTAACAGTGAACTTAGGCAAAACATTGGTGATATCTTTTCTTCATAATATCTAAAAACTTTTGGTGGTGTAATCTGAACAAGAGCTACAAATAGGCTAGGCCTACCACTTAAAAAAACCTCACAAATTGACAATCGCAAATTGATAAGAGGCATGGGGCGATTTGGCTGCACAATATTATGCTAGGCTATAACTATAAACACACTTTTAGCCCAAGCCTAGCCTATATCACATGCAGTTCGGCACATGGACACTTATGACATAGAACGCTGCTATCTAGAGATTTTGACCTGACCCAGCCACAACCCATCTATCATCTGTACACTTTACCTGTGCCTGGTCAACCTGCGGTGTGCTTCACTTGTTCACACAGAGAAAAAAAATTCATCAACAATAGTTCTGAATTTTTTTAAAAAGGTATTGGACTTTGCACGGTTGAGGGGTCATCATGGACTATTTTGGTGGAACACTATTGGCACAAGAACATATTGTGAACCCCCAAATGTTGATCTGAAGTTGGCATCAGTGGATGGCAACACCACTAGTATATTTCGCCCCCTGCTCCATAAGACTTTAAGCACCTCCATAGCCCGGTGTGGGCTCTTTCTTAAAGGAAATGTTTGAAGGCAGGGGAAGCTTAAGCAGCGGGCTAGCAGGAGAATTAAGAATGGGTTTTAGACCAGATTCTTAAAATCCCACCAATTCTAAGAATGTGCTCAAAACGTTAAGCTAGCTTGACTTTTCTCACAGGATTTCAGCACAGGCGGGTTAACCGAAAATGATGGCTCACACAGTGTGCCAGACCACTTCTAGCAAACATTAGTCATGGGTTCTCATGGGTTCTCTTGATACTCATAAAAAGTGACAAGATGATACTGCATGTCGACTTAATGACTTCATTACATTACAGCAACACTTGGTGCTTCTGTCAAAGAAGAACTCTATGGATGCATCCAAACAAACTCACCTTAACGCTGTGTAACTGATGTCCATTTTGTTTAGAAACACATACATCCTTCACACCACTATCAAATTAGAGGTACCGGTACCTATTGTCTAAACCTATCGGTACCTGTTGTCTAAACCTACCTAATGTATTAGCCTGGTTTCATCAGACTCACTCACTTTGTGAAGAAAGTCTGGGTGCTCACAACTGAGAAATTTTTCCAAGCTTTGTAATGGGCGCAGACTTTGCATTGACTTTTAAATCATTGGTCCACCCATTCACATTGATCAGAGATTCCAAACGTCACTTCCTACTTCGCCTAACCTAACCAACTGATGATAAATCTCATCGGCAGTTTGGAAACAATGTACACATGCACAATAAACAATGTACCTTTGCTCTATAAATGCACACATTCTTCCGACTGTCGTTTTTTCCATGTTTGCAAGTGTTGCTACTAGCATTTACCATAGCCACTTTTTAAACTAACGTCATCAACTTTCGTCGCTTATTGGACTGCCATCCTGGTGGCTGAGGGAAACGTAAACGCATTAAAAGGAGCCAGACTAGTATCTCAGTGAATTGAAAATGAGTGGAAGTACTAGGCTGGCGGGGCCAGGCCAAAAATGTATTGCATCACCTAGAAAACCAGTACTTCAATAATGTTTAATGAAATGAATGTCAGATCTTTGTACATTTGCATTTATGCCTGATTTACTTGAAATGAATTAAACACCAAAAGCTGTTTTTTGATAAATTAATCCATTCATTTAATCACTTGTGCTCTGAATTCTTAAACTCTCTCAAAAGCTCAAGCTCTATTCCCAGACACCCCATTATTAAACATTATTAAAGTGCAAATGGAGGTTTAAACACTATGTGGATTGCATTAAGCCAATTAATAAATTCTCCAGCTTCCATCTATTATTCGAGCCTTTAATGAATATTTTATTATGCATTAATATCAGCAAGGGACCCGCTCGAAAATATCTATAGAATGTAAATGCTACCCAAGGAGTCCTCATTGGCATTATTATTGAGCCACTGTGTGCAGTCACTATACTACAATGCATCTCCTTGACCTACTGATGAAGCTTTGACTTAGTTTTATGGGGAGGAATGTCTTCAGAGTGTAATGGAGACCCTGGCCCATTCAAGTGATGGATCCACAGATGATTCGGCCCTTTCATCCAATTAATTATGTGGAGCGTTTGCTTTGGAATGCGA
The DNA here is from genome assembly GCF_046254945.1 of Alosa pseudoharengus. NCBI lineage: Eukaryota > Metazoa > Chordata > Actinopteri > Clupeiformes > Clupeidae > Alosa > Alosa pseudoharengus. The sequence continues at coordinate 5,810,166 of NW_027468565.1, forward strand.
TTTAATGGAGAATCCAATCACTTGCTATGGTGCATGCACAGGTTTAATCAATGGGCCAGAACTCAGTGTCTTAATGCCTCCATTCCCTTTGTAATTATCCTAATAAAGGTAGACCAAGCAGGCAGCTTGGCCCACCTGAGCATGTATTTTAAGACATCTACATAATGCAATAAACACAGGCCTAATTAATAGTCTCTTATTAACGTTTCATCACACCTATACAAATACACACACACACCCACACACACACACACACACACACACACACACACACACACACACACACACACACACACAGACACACCGACATGCATAAAGACACTCAGATGACACTCAGACGCAAAGAAATCACACACGCACACCCACAGACACACACACACACACACACACACACACAGACACACACACACAGACACACACACACAGACATAAATCCCTGTTCCATGGACCTGGTGCATTAGCAAGCCCACCTTGTCATTGTTTCGCAGAACTAGAGGCACCTCGTAGCTCTCTGAGGGGGTGTAGTTCTGGAACACAATCTCAGAGGGGTAGGGCTGGAACATGGGCTGGTCCACATCCACACAGGAGGCCTACACATGACAGGGGCCAATGGTGTAAATATAGCAGATGTGCAAATGAATAAAGTAATGCCAACATGACCCACTTCACTTCATATGAAGATGTACAACAGTTTATTGTAAGCGGGCTAACACTGTCCCTTTCTTCCAAATCTGTTAGGCAAACCACAAGAGATGGTAATCCAGGGGCTTGATTATGCAAGATATACGCTGCCTATTCTAAAAAGCTTTGAGGATTTTCAACCTAGAGGATAAATAAAAGCACAGGTTTGGCATAATTTGAGAATCAAACACCTGGAAATAGCACTCACTCAAGTCTTCATTCATGTTATTGAAGTTTCTTTTTAAGATTTCAGTGTGTACACTAATAGATCAGCAACTGATAAATGCAATGTACTAGATTACAGTAATAGTATCCCTCTGTAATATACATAATGATTCATTTGTCACATAATTCACTTATTACTGCGACAATGTAAGAGGAAACACGTTGATCCATTTTGTATCACAAAATGTGCACAAAAACGGCATATTGTTGTATTACAGCTACAGTGGACCATTTATCAAAGGATGATTGTTGTCTTAAAGATGCATGTATACAGTATTCAAGAATGTATTTGTGAAGAGAATACCTTCTGATGTGTCGTCTCACTCATATCTAAGAGCTCCAGAATGCGAGGAAGATGCATCTCACTTGTGTTTGCCAGCCTCTCCTCAGTGGAAAGTGACATCTCTTTTGCAAACACAGAGGGCGTCATCTAGAACAAAACAAGCCATTTATGCCAAGTTCCCATTTTATAACTAGCATCACTGGTGTTGCCCAGAAACCTGTGAATGTTCTGTATCGGATCAAATATTCATTGTTACAAGATTGTGCTTCCTGGTGTTACTGGGCTTTCTATCATTCGGTTTACTTAGTGTTAGGCTATGTGTTCATTTGTTTACATCTTTGATAGTGTGAAACAACAAGTATCTGCAGATAACATGTCTAAAACCAAAAAAAGATGCATAATATATTTTGTATCAAGGTAAATACACCATCAAGGACCCAGATGCATTCTATGTCAACATATTTTAAAACCTCACAAGATGCATTTCAAATAATAATGTCCTTTTCTACAGAGAACAATAGCCCACCATCATATGAGAAACATACTGTAAACGTCCCCTTATTTCAAGGCCAACTGCAGAAAAGAGTTTAACTTAAAATATAAATGAGTGATGAAGTAAGGGATATGTTAAATTTTTAATAGCTGCCAGTTATGTGTACTCAATATATGTCCCCTCTATAATTCAAGGACAAAGCAAAATGCAAACGCCACTATTCTAAAATAAAAAAAGACTACGCAAACTTGTGTTGTCGTAGGCTAACTGTTTTAATACTCCTATCGTGGTAATAAAAATGACCAAAAATAACTCTTACTCGAGTTGTTTTCTCTTGTCGTTTCACCAATTTGGGATTTCGTTTTGCCACAACTTTGCTCTTGGGTCCATCCGTCATTTTGAGAGGTAGGCTCTGAAGAGCAGTGTTTGAAGTTTGGACCTTTGAAGTTGGCATTGTGAAGTTGGGTCTTTATTTCATATTATCTAATCTCGGGGGAAAGTATACACAAATAGAAAATGACAACATACAACATGATTCTATGGTTAGACTCCAAGCACGGTGTGAATGTAGCTAACGTTAGCTATTAGCATAAACTGTTGATTCAGTTCAACAGACAGCAGTTATCGGAAATACATGAGCACCTCGTTGATCTTTAAATAAACAACTCGCACATATGCCACATACGAATTAAACATTATGCAAGTCAAGTAACAAGGTTCATTTACTTACAGAGTTCTTCATTTTCACAACTGGACAGTTATTTGCACACATATGTCTCGGTGAAGTCGGAGTTTGGCGGTTGCTATGACACCAGATCTGCCAACCTTTAAACAAACCATTACCGGATAGGCTGGACCAGAGCTCTGCTTGGCTGGACAACAGTCTTTTGATTGCTGATTGGCTTAAAGTTTGTAGTTAAAAATAACCATGAGAAAATCAAAGATCTTTGAGCAGAATCTTAGGAGATAACTGATTGGTAAATAGGTGCATGCAGTCCTCTTTTTCTTGTAGCCTCTGCAGAGAGTAGTGCGCTCAGCTGAACGTACTATAAGAACTCAACTCCCTGCTCTACAAGATATCTATTCCAGAAGAGTACTCCTAAGAGCCCAAAAGATTCTGAAGGACTCTTCTCATCCTAACAATGGATTATTCCTACCGCTGAAATCAAGAAGACGCCTATGTAGTCACAAAGCCAGAACTGAGAGACTCAGGAGAAGTTTTTATCCCCAGGCCATCCGAACTCTGAACTCACACTATACTGACTTTGCACACATTCACTCCTCAGCACTCCCAAACATTTCCCAACTCTGAACTCACACTATACTGACTTTGCACTCATTCACTCCTCAGCACTCATGACCCCCCCCCCCACACACACACACACACACACACACACACACACACACCTACAAGACTTTTAGCACTTTTACATCCCTCACCCTATGCTACTGAGCTTTTATTTATTTTCTTATTTCATCACACGTCAAAACACACACACACACACACACACACACATATCTGACTTTCTCCAACTTTTGCACATCTCCATAGAACTTTTTATTTATTATTTTTGATTTCACCTCCATCTACCCATGTCCTTGATTGCCTAGCCTTTCTTCTTCTATGTTCACATTTAAAGGCCCAGTGATTGCAAACAAGAGTCCTCAAAAGCCTAACCTTGTGGTGATGACATCATAAAAGGGCCTCTGACTGGTGCTGACTTAGTAATTTGCCCAGACTTGTTGTCATATTGAGATTCAGGAAGATGATCCAGTGCAAGATGAGTATAAATATAGTATATAGGCTATACTCCTTTGATCCCGTGAGGGAAATTTGGTCTATGCATTTATCCCAATCCGTGAATTAGTAAAAGACACTCACTCAGCACACACAGAGGTGAAGCACACACTAATCCCGGCGCAGTGAGCTGCCTGCAACAACAGCGGCACTCGGGGAGCAGTGAGGGTATAGGTGCCTTGCTCAAGGGCACTTCAGCCGTGCTGGTCGGGGTTCGTACTGGCAACCCTCCGCTTACAAGTCCAAAGTGCTAACCAGTAGGCCACGGCTGCCATAACATGTACAGTAGTTAACATGCTCACACACACAGTTCATTCTCTCACACACCAACCCACTCACTCACTCAATCCCATGATTTGCCTACTTGCTCTCCCACAGAACGTTTGAACAATTTTGACTGTGGTGTGTATATGTCCTTCAAAGTTGATAATACACACCTTTCGAGCATTGTTGGGCAATGTTACTGAGTAGCCTATTGTTCTGGCACATATCCTTTGATAATTATTTTTAGGCACCTTATTTTTGAGAACTTTAATCATCAGTTGGCATATTGACATGATCATCCAACCGTGTACATGGAACCATTTACAGTATGTATGCCCTGCAACATTGCTCAAAAAGTTGTCCCATGTATCACCTAAAGCAACAATGAAACACTCATATGCCCCTTGGCATCAATATAATACCATTTAGCACTTAGACCCAGTTAATTAAAAACCAGTTGAAAGGGTCATGATCCTACCCGATCAACAACGTTACACAGCACAATATCAAGCATTCTGAGCATGAATTGACAATGTCAGAGACTTCATTTTTAGTATTATGTCAGTATATATACCATGAATTTGAAGATGTTATTTTAAGGTAATAAAGCTGCATTGTGTTGCTTTAAGCCCACATAATGTGGCTCTCAATAGGTTCAATTGTTTGTTGGTCTACCACTTGAGAAGTTCAGTTGTGACTTTTTGAGTACATCTCTGATACAGTATTTAGGCTAAGAGATGTAACAGGCAGGTCAGCATTTAGTTGATCTGTTGGCTGTTCATGGCAGATTCATGGCATGTCTCGAAGGTAGAAAAAAGCTGTTGCTCTCACTTAATCAACAGAGTCAGTGTACTGATGAAGGAATAGATTGAATAGACAGATATGGAAGGATAACATGCCCTTCCATGATAGGTAGGCTAATTTTAATATTTTCAAAATACAAAAACACAAACATTTTGATCACACTTCAACACTTCAAATCCTTGTTTATTGTGGCTGCCTTGCAGCTGACTGTCGTTTTATGCAGCTGCGCTTTAAACATCGTGCATAGGCTGGTTCATATTCCAGAAATAGATAGCATATGAATGAACATGTATTGTTCTGCATGTCCAGTGACTTATAATTCCTGTAATATTTGCTTACTTGAAAGGAACATGTCAACATTTTGGGAAATAGCTTATTCGTTGTGTCCCCCAGAGTTAGATAAAATTCGCCTCTGTGCATGCTAGTAAATCAGTCTGATGCACCCACCAGCCTAGCTTAGCATGTAGTTCATTGAGGGGGTCAGAATCAACTAGCTCCCAAAAGTGACAAAAGAACTCCCAACATTTTCCTATTTACATGTTGTGACTTGTATAGTCACAACAAACAAATACCAATGTAAAACGAGACAGTGATTTTCTGTTAAAAAAAAAATAGAACAAATAAATGATCTCACGTACACCGTTTGTGATCAGGACAGAATTTTTAAAAAAAATGTAAAAGAGAAGAATTTATGTGCCAAGTACTGACATATCCTCTTACTGTCCTATTTTAAATAAATAAATAAATGCATTTTTCAGCAATTTGGAAAATTGTTGTCCTTCAAAGGCCTACTTGACACTAATGTGTCAGAGGAGGATGAAAAAGGAATTTTTCTCATAACACACACAGGAATAGAACAACCCTTTCACACTTTCACTTTTTACAAACAATTCTTCTAAAATGGATTTTAGGCATCGCGAACAGAACGCTTCAGTTACGTGCCTGGTGTAGCTTCCCTGTAAGACTTTTAAAAACAAAACACAAATAGGTTCAGTTGTTTAGTATACAGTATGTCCACCATACTTATTTATCCTTCTGTGATTCAAAGGTAGATTACAGGCTGACCAACGGTTGGTCTCATTGAAAATAGGTCTTACTGTTTGAATGTGGAAATGACCACAAATACCTGCCAAACGAGACAGTGATTTTCTACGCATATACTTGGAACTATATTCCCATTCAGGTGAAAAATGGTTACTTGGGATTATGACATAATTTGCTCACTCACTCTCTCTCTCTCTCTCTCTCTCTCTCTCTCTCTCTCTCTTTACGATACTCTGAATGCACCAGAGTGAAAATATTAGAAATATTATTTCTTATGTTCAGGAAAAAGATTGTGAATCTGAATGGCAAAACAAGAAATAATGACTTATCTTTTTTACTGACTCATTTTAGCAAAATATTATTTGTCTCCACAATTACAGTTCCAACACAAAATTACTATAGATGTTTATGTTAGCCATATGCAGGACATTACTCTATGCCTCAGACTGCCTGCATGAAATATTTACTGACATGGCACATGAACATTACAGATTATCTGTTAATAAATCTATCTATCAGATTTTGTGTTGTTTTTTCTGAGAAATGCCACCTCTCATGGTCACCTGGTGTGTGTGTGTGTGTGTGTGCGTGCGTGTGCGTGTGCGTGCGTGTGCGTGTGTGTGCGTGTGTGTGTGTGTGTGTGTGTGTGTGTGTGTGTGTGTGTGTGTGTGTGTGTGTGTGTGTGTGTGTGTGTGTGTGTGTGTATGTGGGTGTGTGCTATACATTTGCAGAATCACCTGCAGGACATTTATAAGGACCTATTTTGTGGCTCATAATTTCACTGTCTCTTACTTGGGAAGACACTAAACTCTTTTCTTTTCTTGACCTCTTGTGAAGGATCTTCTCTCTATTGCATTATAAAAATGCATCTCTCTCACTCTCTCTCTCTCTCGTCTTGGCTGTTTGATAAGTCTGAATAATTAGTCCATTGTTAATTGATAGCTTTTTTAGGTCATGTTCATGAAGAAAGTAATCCATCCATTATTGTATTTATGTATATAGTAATGGTCGATATTAGCCTAGAAATCTAGACGCACCCTAGCGGCATGGGTCTTGCTCGTCAGGCTAGGTCGATATGGCATTCTTAAAATCAATTAAGAGTAGGTTATTATTAGTATTAGAACCTAACCTTACCCAATGGGCTGCTGGCTAGTTATGTACATAGAACTTGATTCTTTCAGACAGCAGTGTACCTGACCCTCTGCCACCCTGTTATGTCTTGATCTTTAGTGTGATGAGATGTAATTATATCACCATACTCTGTGTTCAAATGTGCTGTCATCACCACTTTTGCTGGTTTGTGATCAGGAAAGAATTCTCAAGAAAAAAAAACATGTAATGCCAATTTACGTGTCTGATATCCTCTAACAGTCCTTTTATTTTAAAATAAATAAATTAATTGATTAATGTATTTCACGGCAATTTGGAAAATTTGTCCTTCAAAAGTCTATTTGGCACCAATGAGATAGAGGATTCTCTTGCAGAGAGGCTTGCATCTCTGGGCCATTCATCCTCAACTGTACTGTATTACCTGAAATGTTACCTTAATCTTTGGGACACTATGCAATGTCCTTGACTGTAGGTGTCTTATGAAGCCTGCTTCAAATATCACCACACAAATGACACAGAATCCACAGGCACTGAGTGAAAGAATAAGACAGAGAGAGAGAGAGAGAGAGAGAGAGAGAGAGAGAGAGAGAGAGGCATAGTTGTTTGTTAATGAGAGTAACTTTTGGCATTTTAACAGGTAGGGTTTTATGCAAGTAGCCTAATCAAGAGTACGGAAGCTTATTGCTGCCACACTAAAAGAAATAAAATGGCTCAGTATTATGTAATTACGTGAAAAGTTTCTTGTTATAACAATATCTTTTTCATGTTTTAACAAGATATTTATCACGTTATTACATGAAATTATCACGTTATTTCATGATACTGATATTTTCACGTTATAACGTGAAAATATCATGTTATTTCAAGATATGATATTTTTACGTTTTAACAAGATATTTATCACGTTATTAGATGAAACTATCACGTTATTTCATGATACTGATATGATACTGATATTTTCACCCTTCCCCACAGCCTTAGAAATGACAGCGATGACCTGACATGCAGGCTACCGAGCCAGAGCGGTCTATACATTCACCCACATTGCGTGAAGATTTGCATATTTATCAAAGCCCTTTCTCCCTCTTGCGTCAAGTTAGCGAAAGTTTTATTTATTGTGTTGATAAGAAGATAAAGCAGAACTATCAGGCTGTGTGAGCCATATATATACAGTCTATAGTGTGAGCAGGCTATCCTGCATAGAACCTCTCTATCGGCCTCCTTTTCAGCAGCTCTCTGCCGATACACACACATCCCTCTTCGCTGCTCCTCAGTCAGCTGGGAATTGACCACACACACAGCCTACACACTCATACACACATGCACAAAAACAAACACTCATCAAGCAGCACTGTAATAGCAGTCAGGGTGAAAGTTCATAGACACTAGTTATCATTTATGCAAGCCATGAGCTCTCGTGGCCTTGTTTCGTTTAGTTTCGTTATTTTGAAATAACGTGATAATTTCATGTAAAAACGTGAAAAAATCATATCTTGAAATAACATGATATTTTCATGTTATAACGTGAAAATATCATTATCATGAAATAACGTGATAATTTCATGTAATAACATGATACATATCTTGTTAAAACGTGAAAAAGATATTGTTATAACAAGAAACTTTTCACGTAATTACATAATACTGAGCCTTTTTATTATGACCGCCGCTAGCAAAGCTAGCGAAGCGGTCATATAGGGATTGTCAAAGTTTTTTTTTTTTTTTATTTATTTTTTTTTTCCCGTCATCTACTTCCTGAAATTTTGGTCAACGATACCCGGGGCACCGAAACACCGGGGCACATGAAATTTGGTGGGTATGTAGCCCCACTAGACTTTTACGGAAAAATTTCGTTTGGTCCCCGGGGGCCACTCCCCCTCCGCGCTGGGCCCCTCGAAACCCAAAAAATGCAGTTTTTCCTAAATAACTACCTGAACCGTGGCACCGAGGATGAAGAATTTTTTAATTCTTAATTATTCTTTAATCGCCCCTCTCTTCAGTAAAGACGTTCAGAACTGCACCAAATTGTATGTGTATGATTAACCTGACATTCTCTGGGGGTATGCCAAGTTTCGTAGAATTTCATCCATGGGGGGGTCTAAAAAATTAAGTTATGTGTACATTTAGTGACTGTACACTCATTGGCCTGTAGATGGTGGTGCACACAAATACACATGCACACACACACACAGGCACCCACATACTATCAGTATTAGAACGGCCGATACATAATTACAAATTCAGTAGGATTAAAAGAAAGCCAAAATAAATATTCATCATCATCATCATGGCTGCATTTCCAGTATTGGCGATAAGTAGTCGTTTGTCCACTAGATGGCGCATCGTTGCAGTGAGACGTAATTTTGTTGGAAGTTCATCTAAAGTGGGTTGGAAAGACACTAAGCTTCCTACAAGGACAAGACTGCTACAGTAGTTTACCGCAGAGAACGTCTAAGGGTAGGATGATTTCTGCATGACATGTAATTCCCATTTCCTCTTGAAGCCGAAATAAATCTGAGAATGTTTATCGGACATGCTTGTTTTTTACTGCAGGTAGCCTAGGCTACGTTAATCCTATCAATAGCAGAAGTAGGTAAAATAATGTTACCATTAGCATGGTTGAGTGATGGAGGCCAATTTGATTATTGATGTATTTGTAGAAAACCATAAATGCGTTTATAGGCTACCAAGCAAATCGATAACAGCACTAATTGTATCTTTCGACTGTCATCTCAGTTGCTTATGACCATAACCTAGGCTACTAACAGGAGCTAAGTGAGTTAGCCACAACACGTTCGCTACGTGATGTTTTTTTAATGGAAAATATATAGGCTACCTGAAAGATAACCTGTCTATGATGCACCCTAAACACCGGGCTGGGACATTTCAGCTCAAGGTCTCAAAAAGCATCTGAGTCAACGTTCATTCCCAAACACCCATATAGGCTACTTCAATCCTCTATTTTCAAAGGTGATTCAAGTAAGGAAGAGCATGGCTCAAAGTAAAGTAACTGAAACTACATAAATTCGTCAAAGTGAATCATTTGTGTCAACTCGCCGCAATGTGGATTTATTAACGCACCCATGATCTACATCTCCATTTAAACCAGATGTTTTAGAGCGCACGTTCTTGCACGTGCTACAAAAATCATTCTTTGCGATGGATGATTTAGTACCAACGTTACACCGGTCAGATACAGTTTTGCCTATGGATATTCCGTGAGACTGAGGCGCTTTTTGTTTGTTCGAAGTGCGTGTTTAGGGTGTGAGAGGGGAGTCGATGTGCTTTGATTCCAGCTTGGTAGTTGTAGTCTATGCGGTTAAAAAACACGTGTGTGTGAAGTATCCAAACAATGATAACGCTTTCATTATGGCTGCTTTAGCCACAGACCTTGAGCTACTGTACAGTGGGATGGGTTCCATTTAGAAGTGTCCACTTCATTCGCCCTTTCCGTGATTCACAGCTACGTGAAATGTATTATATGCAAAACAATTAACTTTTCGCCAAGAGGTGGCAGCTTGATACTGTAAGGTGTTGGTTCCAACGGAGATTTTATTTGGGTCGCCAGCATAGCCTAGTGACAATTTGTGTTGTGTAATAGGCCTAGCATAGGGCCTACCTTATAGCTTATAGTTTGTTAACAGTCACGGTCATAACTCCCTCTATGGATTTTTGCATTTAGAATAGCTCTAAAACCGGGGGGCGAACACGTCGCAGGGGGGGCGCCAGTGCGTGGATATCTCAATCGCAAAATTAAACAATATTTCTATCGGGCGCCTACCATGGACTAGGCTGGGTGAAAATCAAAAGATTGCGTCAAAAGATTGAGCTTAACCATGGACCTCATCATGGTTGCAAAATGCAAGGGAACATGAATCAGCGTATTATTTGCACAAACAATAACGGACAGTAGCTCTTCAACTTTGCCCGTTAAACTGTGTATGAACAGTCTCGCAACGCATTTCATGAAGGCCCTTTTGGACATGTCAGTTATTTGCACCACTGGGTAAAACGGCATTTTGTTTTAGACTACTGGTATTTAATTTGTGCATTGACAATAAAGCTGAATATCATTTGAACTAGATGACTAAACGTATGCATATGTAGAAGAAGAAACATTCACAAAAATCCATGACATGACCTCTCTTCTTGATAGCTGTTGAAAACTGCATGGAACTGACAGGGATTGTTTTGTTTAATAATAAATAAATAAATACATTATGCTGCTACCTTCTGCTTTTCCCAAATACAATGTAGCCTACAGGTGTACCTTTCATCAGTCCAGTTGCAATGGATGGACTGTGATGAACTGCCCTACTTGTGATTGTTTAGAGATTTTAAAGGTTTTATAACAATGTTACAGATTTTTTGGCCCAGAAACAAATCTATTCACCTTTGCAGCTATACATTTCAATGATATAGGATGGCCCGCCAGGCTACCAGTAGGCTACTTTGTGTGCGGAATGTGTGCAAACACACATTCCAAACAAGCATACACAAACGTTTCAAGAGTGGGGGATGGAGAAGAAGATGGAGACAAATTCATTAATATGATTTATTTTCGCGGAATGGATGTGCAGGACTGAGCGGCGGTCATATTTTGTACCGCTACGCGGTACATCTAGTTTCTTTTAGTGTGGCAGCAATACGCTTCCGTACAAGAGGGCCTTTGCGATTTCGACGTTATGTAATTTGTTTCACGGTTCCGTTTTTGCCAACAGATTCCCAGTCGTTTGACAGTCCTCTGGACTCTTAGCATGCGGGTCACTGAGCGGCCCAGTGGGGTAGAAAATTGGATTAGAATAGCGGGTCCTTTCAAAGAAACCGCTAGCCCAAGACTCCTCCTCCGTCACGCCACCACCATGCCTATAGTCCGTCGTCAAGCCTGTGTAGGCTAATGAACTCGCCCTCCCCTGCGCCTAGTAACTGACGTAGCAGAGGCTACGGTCGACACGGTGGTAGTGAAGTCACAGTGCTGAAACAAACCGTAGCTTACGCTGAAGCCACCCTCGCCATCATCCGTGGACATGTCGGCATCCAACGAATGCAGGTAAGGAGTGAAAACGGAGTGTTTCGCCACCGATAAGCAATACACATTTAAATTAAACTCTACAATATTGATAAATCCACCACCTTTTCATCATAGCGGGAGTGCAATCCATTATGACATAAGAACCTAGGAATGAAATGAACTGTCAGCTGAGGAATAGACGGCAGCCGCAACATGTTTGGCTACTAGGCTACCCGTCTCGTTGGATGTGGACAACAAGGCTACAATCTATTGCCCCATCGTGCTGCATAACTAAAAGGGAGTAGGCTACAATAATTATGCGATAGTCTAGAAATAAACATAGAATAGAATTTTGAGGCGACTTTCATTGTGTTTTTTTTATCCGAGCCCACGCACTCTCTGACCTCTAAATAGTCAAATATATTGGTAGCCTAATGTTGAAAATGTTGCTTGTTCGTACTCGCTTAGGTTGTAGCTTTTAAATTTGTAAAATGCACAACAATATTTATCCATCAAGCTATAATCACATAAACCAGAAATCGCTAGGCTACTGTAAATTGACGTAAATAGAGGTTCCCTTAATGTTTCGTGAATAGCCTACTGTATTAGAGCGTCTCTTAAAGCGACAAGTGACAATTTTCTGCGAATAGCTCCACTCATTAAACAGAAAATTCAATACGGTGTGGATAACCCCACGGATGTGAAAATGGCCCCGTTGTGTATGCCTGCCAACGACTGACAACAATAAAGGGCTGTTTATTGTGACCGGCTATACAGCTCATTTTTAGACAGCACTCCGGGTAAACTAGATCCTCAGCTGAATGGAAAGTGCTGATCCCGCAGTGCGCTTTAGGACCATGGACAGCTCCAAGCAAGCCTTTGTTGACTGACACAACGTCTTTGACTTAACATACATTTTTTTGTCTAGCAGTTGTTCAAATGTGTGCAAACATTAAATAGCAAGGTAAATGTAATTTAGGATTGCTATATAAAATATGACCAGTCTCAGCAGAGAGGTCCATATAGCCCAACACGATTTACAAGTAGGCCTATCCAATAAAATAACCCAACCCAAAATAAAAGTTTATGATGATAGACCTTTATTGTCTGTAAGAAAAACTCTGACCTTTAATGCCACAGAACATCACACTGGACTAAGTACACGGAGGGATATAATAGACTATATTGCTGTTTGCTGCCACTTAGAATGTAACATTTCAGGCCATAAAAGCATACTGTAGCCTAGTGTTTTATTTTTATGTAGACATAGGCCTACTGCAGAACACCTACAAACAGCAGTGTTTCCCACAGAATTGAATTCTATTTGTGGTGGTAAGTTTGCAGAATTAACTTTAATGCAGCAGTTTTTAACAAATTAGCGCAGCGTGGTTATGATGCTAACTAGATTTAAGCACAATTTAGTACAACCTGGAAAATCATTGTGTGGTGGTCAATGTTGACATTCTGTTTGATAAACAGAATGCCCTGAGCCAATTGTTTTGGGAAATTCCCCTAGTTATAACCAGAGACGGTTGATAAATGTTCTAAAGGATCTTTGTTATAACTTCTATGTCCACAATGTTTCTTGGAACATTCTGGTTTTCAAAAAAATACTTCTCATTAAAATGTATTGAGAGTTACTTTTGAGAGAGTGAAAGTGAATCATGGTACAAACCCTACACAGTGCAGTCGAACCAATGGCTTCAAGAAAACAGGTGAAAAAGTCTGTGTGATTTAAAATGAATGTGAACACTATACCTTAACAGAAATTGCATGAAGCCAACTCAAGTCAATATAGTAAACAAACAACTGAGCCATGGTTCTTTTAGCTTAGTCAGAGCAATGTCATGTGGTTCATTGAACAGTGACTTTAGCATAGGCCAGTGGTGACTTATAAACAGAAAAGTAAGGAATTACATTCTTGAATGGAACTGTTGTAATGGTTTACCAAGGCCAGTCAGTGGAAGTTCAACAAGCCAGTCAGTGGAAGTTCAAATGAGTCTATAGACCATGGATGATTTGTCAACTGCCAGCTCGCATAAGCACAGACTAACACATTTAAGACAACAAAAACGCCCCAAACACTATAAACACTGTATGCTGTTCTTCATCTTTTTATGTTTTATGTTTATGTCATTTAAGAAATAGACTCATTCTAACCATGGGCTAGAAATGATTAAATATTCTGAAGTTAACATTCACTCATGTAAAAACACCTGACATTTATAAAGCCACAAAAGTCTGCTTTCTGAAAGTGACAGGTTGTTTTGTGTCATTGGTTCCATGAGGTTCTTGGAAGTCCAGAGCAGGTGTTTTTGACGGCTAAGGACCTGAGATATTGCTAAACTTGTTCTACTCTGTATCGAGACATTAGAAATATGCTGTCAATGTCAATTGACTTCACATGAGTTTCTGTCAACATCATTGTTTCTCTGTTCCATGAATAGCTTCAATTGATCCATTAGCAGAGTTATGTCATCTAGCATGCTATATGTATGCTGCTTCATCTTGGTCTTAAGGGCTACTCCATACTGAGCTATCTGATGTAGTGATAGACAATATGGCCCATATGGAACAGTGTATAGTTTGAGTAAAGAATCTAATGTCTTACAGTTTTTTTTTCCCGATTACTTAAACACTAAAATCAAAGTTAATGAAACCTTACTATCAAGGAGAAACAACTATAAGCACATTGTTAACCTCACGCTTTTTGCAAAACACTACACACATTGATTTACAAAACACTTAACACATTTCTCTACTTCAGACACAGAAATCTCAGATGATGGTATGGAATGATTCTTGTGCCACTAGAAACTGAATCTGAATATTTTGTATTTACATTTGAATTGCTGAATTTGAGGACTTAAAAACGTATTTGAATAGTATATATGGAAAGTTTTTAACTGAATCCCATAAACTTGAAACTGACTGTAATATTTTAAAATTGAATTAATTTGCTCTGATACATAAATGATCCTCACTGAAAATCCAACTCTCTATGCACTTTCACGTTCAGTTCTCACAATTCATTTTCAGACTGTGAAATTCAATTTCAATCTAGTGAGACACAACAGCTGTTGCGTGAGGAAGAGCCATCGAGTGCAGATCGCAGTTCTTCCGCCTCTACAAAAAGCCATAGACAGCAACAGAAATAAAAGCTTAATTGATAAATAGGGCAGAGATTAAAGCAGGGGTCCGGTGTACTCACAACCTAGGATCTATTTATGGATGATAATGAATTCAAAACTTCTTTTGGGAGCAAAAAAATGTTAAGACTCGGAAGAGTTTTGAGCATTATTACAAATTGACTTTTAGCCTGTAGCAGCAGCCATGGAGCCACATCAAAATAAATAGCTGATTTCATACCACTGACAAGGTTCAAAATAGCCTTACACTTCAGGTAGCCTAGTGTGGATAGGGTCCCTACAAACAAATCAAAGTAGGCCTATTGTTAACTTTTAAAGTGTACACGGTGGTTATAACAAGGACAGTTTCTGAAGGACCATTGCCTTACTTTTTGTTCCGGTAGTGTCAAAACAGTGGGCGTGTGCAACTTCTTGCAGCACTGCACAGATCTGGCTGAATGTGATGGATGTTTGTATTGTAAGATACAGCTAGATCTGCGCAGCGCTGCAAGAAGTCGAACACACCCACTGTTTTTTTTTCTCTTTTCATGCCCTGATAGTTCTGCTTCATCTTCTCATCTACAATGTACAGTAACTCTCACTAAATTGACGCAAGGGGGACCTGCACATGTACCAGCTAGCTATCGTTACACTCAACACCAACTCATCTACACCCAAGTTGGGTTTGAGGCTGCACACTACACAGATGCACAACTGAAAAAACTTTGTTTGGGTGGCCTTAGCTCACCCTGGCCCCTGCCTATAGAGCCGGCCATGACTGCAATGCCCATTTTAAACGCTAGTGGTCATTTTTACATATAGCACCTTTAAGCAGTTGAAAAAAAAAAATGTAATCATGTTTTTTACATGACAAGTGGATGTGGCAAGTAAAAGTAAATGTAGCCATACCACTCAACCCTACAATGCAGTGACATTCCACTCAACCCTACAATGCTGTTGTTGTATTTACTGAATCAATTTAGTTTGATTTGCTTGTATTGTCATCAGTAGCTGTTTGTTTTGTGTTTATTCCTGTTGACACCCTTTAGTTATGTTTGCTTTGTTTAGGCTATGTGTTTTTTGACCTGACTGTATTGTGATGTAATCTTTGTCTTTATGTAATGCAGAACAGGAACCTGCTGTAAGCCAGTTTTACTGCAACTGAATTGTTACTTTTAATCATTTTCCATGTACAGTAATACTTTAAATGAAATTAATCTTAGTAAAGGATTGTTAACCTGATTTTATTGTAGAGGTGTGTTTATTGACTGAATGTATCATAAAATGACAATCACCATGCTGTTCACTACATAACAGAGCAATCATGTACCAGCAATACTTACTTCCAGAATGCAACTACTGTATAATGACCAAATGGCAAATGTAAAACACTCTCTCTCTGTCTCTCTCTCTGTCTCTCAGGTATAAATATGAGGAGTGCAAGGATACAGCTGACTGGCTGCTGTCACGGATACCACAGAGGCCCACGGTAGCCATCATCTGTGGCTCGGGCCTGGGAGGGCTAGCTGACCTATTGGAAAACAAAAATATTTTTCCTTACCAGGACATCCCCAACTTCCCCAAAAGCACAGGTCAGATTACATCTCAGTCCAGTACCAACTCCAGAGAGCTTCAGTCTCCCCACACGGTCTGGAGCCGATTCTGGTAACATTCTGGCTGCTGTGAGCTGAGGATGTATCTGTCCTAATGACTTCAGCACTTGTAGTACATGATAAGCTCCATTAAGAAGGGTTTATCACCTGGAATTTAGGATATATTTTTGGGGAAAAGATGTTTGAAATGATAGTAGTTATTGCATGGCCCAATTGATCACTGACTGAAAGGGATACAGGGGTCATTTGCGAAAACTTCATTTGATTCCTTTAGAGTGCATGGGCTGCCAGTGGCTTGCAGTTATTCACACTTGTTTGGCTTACCTCGTCTGGTACTTGTGATAACATTACCACCCTAGGCAGAGAGAGGCACTTACTACCCTCTGCCTGCGCTATGCGCGCTTGTGGTGCCGAGGGTGCAGCTTGTATTGTCTGCACCAATACTGAAGGCTGAATCTGAAACTCTCTTCCCCACCCCACCCCCTGCACTGTCATGCTCCTCCGCAGTGCAAGGACACGCAGGTCAGCTTGTCTTTGGGGTGCTGAGAGGGAAGCAGTGTGTCTGCATGCAGGGTCGCTTCCACTTCTATGAGGGTTACAACATCACCACGGTGAGTATCAGTTTCACACGACAAGCACACCATATCCTTTTCGGCACACTTTCCCATTATTGGTTTTACAATACCGTAATTGTATAAAACAGGGGTTCTCTGTCTGTCTGTCTGTCTCTCTCTCTCTCTTTCTCTCTCTCTCTCTCTCTCTCTGTGTGTGTGTGTGTGTGTGTGTGTGTGTGTGTGTGTGTGATTGAAATGATTAACATGCTGTACTCTACCCATTGTGAGTCCAGTCTCTGACTCAGTTCAATACAAAAGCTGACTTGCCTTACAAACAGCAAAGGCAGCTAGCCTCCATTTTTTTGTCTTGTGTTATTCTTGAGATGATGAACATAATTGGCAACATCATGTTGTGAAACCTGTTCTTGCATTTCTATTGGAGTGCATTCATGAATAAAATGAGACAATGAGGTATGGCCAGTGTAAAATTATGGCGTGTAAGGGTAGTAAACCCTAGGATGAGAAGATTTCTGAATGATGTTCTCTGGATGAATACTGTTATGGTGAGATATGAGAGAGAGAGTATGAGTGTAAGAGAAGGAGCTGAGCTGAGAGGAAGGGTTTCATCTTAAAAGCAGGCACATGGCATTAGGTATTTTATTCACTGCTGCTATCTTGTCATTGCCTCCTTACAGTAATGGCTTTGGTGTCTTTCAGTATGAAAGAAAATACAGTCATTCTTCCGTAATGCTGTAGTTTCTTGGGTAATACTTGTCAAGACTCGACATGAAATTGAAGCTATAATGCATTTCCATGCAGTTATGGTGGCTGACTTTCTGCCAGAGTGCACAGGCTGTGACTGAACTATCGAGTCTCTTAACACAATGACATTGCTGCTGTTGAGACTTTCAGCTAATAGAAAATGAAGAGAAGGGTGTTTAAGTGTTTAAAATGCAACACAGACAATCTGCTTACATTAAATGAAGTGTATGCTATGGTTAATGAGGATATCTTGGCCATTTACCTGAAGACAGTTACTGAGCAGTGTCATTATAAACTATATACTTGAGGATGACTGTCACGATATTGGCTCTGATGACAACTTTGCCCCATCTATTGTGTCATTCTTAGATTAGTTTGTCTAGTTTGTTTTTTTAAGTCTAACCTGCAGGGCATTTTAAGGTAACCTATCTTAGTGATCTTTCACCCCACCATACCAGGAGTTTATTTAATTTTTAACCATCTTACTGGTAACACTGTCCAACTTTAACGCTGTACCCTGTCCTATGAGCACTAGAGAGAGAGAAACAGAACTGCCTATTAGATCGAATGGACACATGGGAATTGAACATTGGGCATTTCATACACTTTACTTGATAGTCCTCAGCATCTGTCACAAAACCATCAACAATCAGTAAAATCATATTCACCATTGTTTGGTGAAGTAGAGAAATCAATCATGTGTTAATAGTCCTATGTTGTTCCTTGATGCATCTCAAATGAAAGGAAAATGAATCCCTCTGATGTGCACCATTTTTCCTATTACATATGAAATGTAATGTTCTCAACATTTTCTATTAAGAGTTATTACCAACAGTATCGTCATACTCCACAGGAATTTACTATGACATTGAAAAAAAACATTATGCATTAAAGCATTGGCAAAAAAAAATTAAACATTATCACAAATGGTACTTTTATGTTTTGCTTTGCTTTGGAAGATTGCACTTTTAAAGCTCTTCCATTACCTTTCATCTCTTCATTTCATCAGGTGACCTACCCAGTGCGAGTGTTCTTCCTGCTGGGGGTGGAGATTCTAATTGTGACCAATGCTGCTGGTGGGCTGAATCCTGAGTTCAGCGTGGGGGACATTATGATGATTAAAGACCACATAAACATGCCCGGGTTTGCAGGCCAGAACCCACTTTGTGGACCCAATGATGAGCGGTATGTCATTTGCCAGATTGCATACATAGACATATATTGTATTATACATATAAAGTGAATATACATGTATGTATATGTAAAAATATATGTAAAAAAATATGTAACATGTAAAAAGTAAAAAAAATATGTAACATATGTAAAAATATATGTGTAATTGTTAAGCATTTTTAGCATTTGAAATCCCACTGTAGCACTGTATGGCCCTTTCCTGTTTCCATATGAGAGACATTTCTGTTCCCTGGTGGGGAAGCACACTGCTGGAGTCCCATGCACTAATGCGACCTGGCAGCCTCCCTCCCTCTGTGGGCCGCCGTCTGACAGGGCTCTGCTGCTCCATGTGCCTCCTGTTTCCTGTTTCAGCTTTGGCGTGCGCTTCCCCTGCATGTCGGATGCGTACGACAAGGACCTCGCCCACCTGGCGCAGGAGGCGGCCGAGGAGCAGGGCTGCACCTCCTACATCCGGCACGGCGTCTACTGCATGCTGACGGGGCCCACCTTCGAGACCATCGCGGAGTGCCGGGTGCTGCAGATGCTGGGCGCCGACGCCGTGGGTAAGAGGAGGCCAGTGTTTAGTGGACAGTTTAAGGGGTTTTCAAAAACGTCAGAGGTGCAAATTCCTTGAACAGAAGCGAACATTTGCGCGAACATGTTTCGCGAACAACAGATCATTTGAACGATTTTGTGTAAAATTTCCAATTCAGAGTTAACACTCCAACCAACTGCCCGCATGTTCGTGAATAACTACCTCCTCAAACTGTTTGCAAGTGTGAAAAATCAAGGCAAACAGAAAAATTGCAAATATTCGCAAAAGTTTACTATGACAATTTGCAAAGTATGTTTGCAATTTTGAATGCACCTCCAGTGTCCCAGCCAGCACACAAGCAGAGGTGTTTGTGACCAGCTAAAACATACCCAGAGGTTAATTATATTGCTGGTTAATTCAATTTGCTGCTAAGCTGATTAAGACAGCAGCTGAGTTTTGAATAGGTCTGGTTGTGATCTGCTAGATTGAGGGCAATTCTGAAAAAACTGGCAAAGATGCATTTGATTCGTTTGGTGTTTCCTTAAGTATTTTGTCCCCTTGTCTCTTGGCAACATGTGGTAGCACTGACATCTAACAGCTTTGACATTCCATTTCAAAGCGTTTCTGACAGATTTAGGATTCCTCTGTAAGTGAACTAACCAGCAGGTTATCCGGAGTCAACAGCACACTGTTCATTAAATGTAGGTGGATATGGATGATGTCAAACCTGACCTTTGACCTTTCCATGTGCCTTAGGAATGAGCACTGTCCCGGAGGTGGTGGTGGCCCGCCATTGCGGCCTACGCGTCTTTGGCCTGTCGCTCATCACAAACAAAGTCGTCACCGACTACGACAGCAGGGAACGGGCCAACCACGAGGAGGTCCTAGAGACCACCCGTATGCGCACTGAGGACCTTCAAAGGCTGGTCAGCCACTTAGTGGGGAAACTGTAGCGCTTTTGGAATCAGTCAATCACCTTCTAGTTCACTATGAATGAATGAATGTATGTAACAATATAAAAGTATATGATGCAGAAAACGTGGTAGAAATGGACAAGTTGATGTAGAATGTTATCTATAAAAAGAAGAGTTGCACTAGGCATTGGTAATTAATATGGCTTTACTTAATTTTTGTGATGGCTAATGATAATCTATTTAATGGGCAGAACTGTGCACTGATGGCTTCTTAGCTTAATTTGACACTTTGGGATGATATTCTCCTGATATCCTGTTAACAAAGAAATTTACTTTGCTATTCAACACTGTTGCTAATTGGTTCAGCCTGTTATACTGGGCTTTTTCCAACTCAGACTTAAATTGAACACAGCATGTGTGTGTGTGTGTGTGTGTGTGTGTGAGTGTGTGTGTGTGTGTGTGTGTGAGAGAGAGAGAGAGAGAGAGAGAGAAATTGGGGGAGGGGGGCTTAATTAACTCATGCTATTTCCATCTTACTTGACTTTTATCAAATTGTTTAAAGGAATACGCCACCCCTAGGTGAAATTGGGTCTCTCCCCGCAGTCCCTAGAGTTGGATGAGTGAGCCAAAGCGTTTTATAGCCGACCCAGCCATTGTCCTAATCTAGAAACGGCCCGGTTAGCTTTAGCTTAGCGTAGTCGCTGTAATCCGGCGCTGCCAGCTAGCATGTCGTTGCAAAAGTGAATCAAATAACTCAAGATTTTTTATAATTATTTCTCGTAACCTGTACATTCACATCGAGTACAAATATCAATGCAAATTAACACGAAGGGATTTACTAGACCAATTTAGATTTGGAACTATTTTCGGGCATAGCACCGGCAAAGCACCGCTGCCAGGCGCAAAGACATCACGCAGCATCTGTAAACCCTCAACTTCCGGCAATACACCAGCGTGACTACCAAGTTCTCTGCTACTAGGCTGGCTGACACTGACAGGTGGGCTTTCTCTAAGAGTTCTAATGGCTATAAATATGGAAGATTGCACGATAGACGAAGATGATGACTTAGACTACCAAGATCCAAGACCCTACCTTTTCGAACCTGAGTTCACTGAAGAGGAGTTGCGAGCTTTGGATCTGGGAAGAGAGGACGTTGCGACTGGTCAAGGCGAGTCGGATGAGCGAACGAGAGCAAACACGAACTGGTGGTGTGAGTGTGGAGGTGTAAAAGGTAAAGTCGAGTGTGGAGGTGTAAAAGGTAAAGTCGTCATATTGTCAATAGGGTGAAACGGCAGCCTAATGAAGTTATACAATAAAACTGGAAGCGACAATGTGAGTCGGACTAACGTTTCAGTTAAGGAAGGATAGAAATTATACTTACAGGCATGGATGATGAACACTGTTCTGCCTCTGTACTGAAAATGGATGGTACGGCCGTATCCTTCAGATGTAACAGCATTTTTCTCGTAGCATAGGCCTACTGCATTTTCTCTTCGTAGTCCTCCGGTTTGAAATGCTCCTCGCAAACACGATACTGATTGATTTTATCCACTGGAGTTGTTGCAGGAATGCCGAGGGCAGCAAGCCAAAGATTTCTTCGTTCCACTGGGTTTGGAATTCTGTGAAACATTATGTTCGTGTATGTACTCTGCTTGTTACCGCAGCCCTTCACACAGCAAGTAGCCATTTTCCCCCAGTAGATGTGAAACCAAAGTCCTTCCGTGAAACTAACTTCAAAATACTAACACTGGTGTATTGCGTGAAGTTGAGGGTTTTCAGATGCTGCGTGATGTCTTTGCGCCTGGCAGCGGTGCTTTGCTAGTGCTATGCCCAAAAATAGTTCCAAATCTAAATTGGTCTAGTAAATCCCTTCGTGTTAATTTGCATTGATATTTGTACTCGATGTGAATGTACAGGTTACGAGAAATAATTATAAAAAATCTTGAGTTATTTGATTCACTTTTGCAACGACATGCTAGCTGGCAGCGCCGGATTACAGCGACTACGCTAAGCTAAAGCTAACCGGGCCGTTTCTAGATTAGGACAATGGCTGGGTCGGCTATAAAACGCTTTGGCTCACTCATCCAACTCTAGGGACTGCGGGGAGAGACCCAATTTCACCTAGGGGTGGCGTATTCCTTTAAGGATAATCTGTAACATAGATAAGTTTGTCAATCATGTAATTTACCTCTTGTTTCACCCTAAATGTTTGGGGGTTCCATACCAATGATGACAGATCACGTCTGCCTTGACAACTGCAAAAATATCAGGCAACATTCAAGGTGCCTCAGGAAGTTTTTATGTTTATGGTAAATTCATCATGTTTGTGTGGACAGTGTGATCAAATCTACATGATGGGTGCTTGTTTGTTGGGGTGGGGGGCAACTTTAGACAGGAGCATTCCTAGGTTTGTGGTTGTCATCTGGTAAATTCCTATTTCCATCCCAAAACTTGAATGGCAGGTGTAGGCAAGTATACCACACCGTATTGCACCAGGGTTAATAGCAGCTCTTTTGTACTTGTGTATTGCAGTAATAATGTTTGGCCAGTGTTCCATTGCAGGTGCTTGTTTGAATGTCATGTTGGCAAGTGTTCGCAACCTGCATATTAACGTTACCTTCTCAGAGACTGTATTGAATAGTGACGAATTATTCTATTTTCTTTACAAACAAAAACAGAGCACAAATACTATGTAGAATCTTACTTTATTTTCTCAAGAAAGTACTAATGGAAAATGTGTAGAAGTCCTAGGTCAAAGCCTGTGTTTTAATCAATGCTGCATTTAAATAAACTAGACATGGAATTGATGCCTCATTCCTTTTGTCTTGTTTGGTATAATTATCAGACTCACCCGTTCATTTACTCCTCCCTCACACATTGATTTACACACTTTTTCTCAATGTCTCTCTTACCCTCTCTTTTTTCTCTCTTTCTTGTTCCACTGTCTTATCTCCTCTCGACCCTCTTCTCTTTCTTTCTATGGGTGAGCACAACACATGCCTTCTAGATAATGTCAAGCAACTGTCCCTGTATGTTTGCATTGTTTTTTAGGCTATAAGACACTGGGGCACGTAATATTCTTCATTCAGCATACAGTATAGGAGGAAAGAACCAATATATATCTTTAAAGACGGTAAAGACTATAATTCTGGATTAATTACATTACATTATAGACACACTAATACACATTCTACATACAAACACACACACACACAAATACATCCAAGACCACTGTAAGCATAGTGCAGTCTGAGGATATCATTCATGACTTCTGAGCAAACATGCACATATATATGGTGTGGTATAACATGATATAAATGGTATGGTATAAATTCACTGAATGAATGGACTTCCTGCACGAGCCATCTCACTTCATTATTGATATCCCAGAGCCACAGCAAAAAGGAGGTGCTCCTATGAAATATTCACAAAGAAAACCTGAGCTCAGTCAGGCTACTATCGAAAAAAGGACTAAGTCCCTCTCAGCCCTCTGAGCATCTGAGGAAAGTCGCTGCCTGATGTTCTTTATGCACATCAAACATGCAAATGTATTCATATTTGCAGTGATACCCGATACACATGACCCTCCTGAAAGAACAAAATCACACTACTCAGAAGCAGTATAGTGACTTTTTTCTACAGAGAAAGTAGTCCACTGAAATCTTTTACAATAAACAACTTCCATATCAATGTAGCATCAGCAACCAGTTGTGGAAATCTCTCTTTCTCTCTCTCTCTCTCTCTCTCTCTCTCTCTTTCTCTCTCTTTCTGTATGTGTGTGTGTGTGTGTATGTGTGTGTGTGTGTGTGTAAGAGATATTAGAGAAGTGTTACTGCCTATAACTCCGGATTTGCTCTTGCTGTCAGTCTATATAGATAGATATATCTTAATCATCACTGACAATATGAAGGAAAGCTATTGTTTTACTCTTCATTTAAGTTGAATGAGAACTACTGTAGGTCTAAATGTAGGATGCAAACTCTTACCAAGGCACACTCAGCTCTTCTCCATAGCAATGACTTCAGTCTTTCTACTGAGATCTCATTTCAGAAGGTTGTTTCAATTCCATTTCTCTAATCAAAGAAATCGCTTGAGTTGAACCTTTGGGGACAGGTCAAAGTCAAATGCCCAGGTGGATATAAATGAATCCTCAACCTAAATGTGCTCCACCAACGCTGGTGTGCTGACACAGCTCTAGAAAGTGCACAAAACCACATAAAAACATGACCATTGCTGTGTTACTGCACTGGTCACGGTGCTGCAGTTAGGGACTAGCTGACTCGTGAATAATTCAGAGCTAAAAAACCCGGACACATGGCACGGAGAGCAGACCTTGTTTTGGAGGCTACCCGCCGTCCCTCCTACTTCTTATTCTCTGAATCTCACACGTTATCTCGCTCTCATCCCTTTCTCGCCCAGCCACCACCCCCACTACACACACACACACACACACACACACACACACACACACCTTGTAATGGAGGTACCTCTAAATCATCCGAGGGGCTCAGGATTCCATTTTGCCTCGGTGTTCATTTATATCATTCAGCGCGTTTAGTACAAAACCAAGCCTCTCTTCATAGCATTTCTCATTTCAGAGTCTTTGCTGGGATAAAAGCTCTGAGTTTGGAATAAAGCCAAGCACAGCACAAAGCTTATTAAATCAGCTGGGAGGAAATTAAATAATGATTGATGAATGTATTGTTGCTTTGGCGGTGGGTGCTATACAGTCACTTTAGGCATGGCATACAACTACCTCACAGAAGCACACACACATACACACACTCACAAACACATGCACACACACACACTCACACACACACACACACATACACACACACACAAACACATGCACACACACACACTCACACACACACACACACACACACACACACACACACACACACACACACACACAGAGAAAAAAACCCATTAAAATCCATTTTTAGATCAAGACTCAAATCCTTCTTCTCTCTCCTCCCCAGACATCCCCTTGCACCACATGCTCCCCCTTCCGTCCTGTTATTTTCTCCTTTTTTATTTTGCTCTAATCAGCACGGTGCAATCCTCCAGCTGATTGAGAGCCTCTCTTGATTTTCTCTCTCTTCTTTCTCCTGGCTATCTCGCAGAAAATCTGTTCTTCCCCCTTCAGTCTGTTTGCAGGTGGGAGAGGGCAAAGGGAGAGTACATGGAGAAGAAAGAAAACCTGAGGGATACCTCAGTATTAACCATCCAAGCACATTAAAGGAAATCCCCAATTACGCCCACACACACACACAAACACACGCAGGCAGGCACGCACACACACACACACACACACACATACACACACACACACACACACACACACACACACACACACACACAGACATCCACTCCAGAGAGCCACTGGCTGAACAGCGCATCCAGCCCTGATGCAGCCCTGATGTGGCCCTGAACCAGGCCCGGGTCTGGGCCAGATCCTACCCCAAACCTCAGCAGCTGTCTGGATTAAGGAGACAGACACATGAAGGGAAACAGCTATCTGCTATGGGCCTGGCAGTTGATATGGGATGAGTGTAGCAGGGGGCAGTGCAAGGGACGCAGCAAGCAGCGTTCCACTGTGTAGAGGTCACCTGCTTAATCACATCTGCATTGTGACAGCCCTCATCCTAAAATGATGATCCATCTGTCCTTGCCGCGCCAATAAAACTTGAAGTGAGCGTATTGATTGCACAGCAAGATGTGCTGGGGAAATGGACTCGGACATCTCTGCTGAATAAAGGCTTTCAGCAGCTCAGAATCAAGCTGTCAGCAGCGGTTCTGCTGGTACCGAGCCAAGACCCAGGTGACGACTTTGGCAGATAGTATCGATTGACTGTCCCTTCAAGATCATATTAGTTGACTATCAATTGCAGATTGTATTGACTGACTTCTACTTTGCAAATCTTATTGGAGTGCTTTCTCTCTCAGATTGTATGCACAGTAAGCTTGGCATATCTTACCCACACCACGAGAGGAATGAGAAGGATGTCATTCAGATATGATTTGTGGCAGCAAAAGGAAAGTATTTGCCAATAGCCTTCACAAGATGAGACTTCCTATTGTGTTTATGGACACTGATAATTGTTCATTGTTCAAGCATTTTTGGTCAGCAAGACAATCCTTTAAATGCAAATTTTGTTTCAAAATGACAGTATATTTCTCCAGATGGAACAACATTTGCCATACTGAGAGATAAAGCTGGTTTTAGGACCACTACTCTAACATACTATAAGTCTGGCACTTTGATGTCTCTTTGCAACTCTCATGTCACAACTGTTTTCACAACAAAGAGTTGTGAATAAAGAAAGGGATGCAAGAAAGCAATAGAAAGAGACATATGAAAGATAGAGTGAAAGATCACTCTCTGGTATGGATTGATTTACAGTGCCTCTGATTTCATGAATGGGCGAGTTTGTCTCTGCCACATCTTCAGATTGACTGGAGAAATTCACCTTAGGGCCAGTGCAGTCCACACAGAGAGATGGATTAACTCTGATCGTTAGAAAGTGCCTAAACTGCACTTCAAGAGCAACTGTGTCAAAGTGTTGTTGGGGTACAAGGTGACTTTAAAGGTGAAACACTAGCTTGTAGAGGAAATGAAGAATGCCTGTTGTTGTTTGCAATTTAAAATGTCAAAGGAATCCCCCGCCCCCCGCCCCCCCCCCCATATTCAACTATGCTCAAATGTCTCCTCAATATAAAGACAAATATAAAGACAAATTGTTATACTACAATAACCTATCATTTACCGCTGTCTGAAATAACCACTTGCAGATACAATCACAAACGAAACAATTGTTAACTAGAATAAATTCTATAGGCCTATGTAATTAGCCCATTTAATGTTGTATCACCATTCCAATACCAACACTTCATTTACATCCAAAGTTAGAAAATATTTGGTGAATGACTGTTACCCCGGCAACCGTGGTTGTGCAGGTATGATGATATGATGATGTTTTGTGTAGTTGAATGGTGTGAAAGGAGTGAATTTGTCCACTCCTGGTTGCTTTCCGGTCAGTATTTGGCATTAGCCACTCTCTGCACCCCCCCCCCCCCCCCCCAAATGAATTGGAAAATGTCGATACATCTACTTACAAGCGTTTCCGACTGTCACATTCTTGCAACACTTACCACCTGCTGGCCTGAAGAAGCTGGTCTTCGGGGTAGACTCTGGCCTGTCAGGATCACTAGTCACTCTCAGAGGGACGTCTGAAATGTGATTAGTATGTGGTTTTATAATTAATCTCGTCTTGCATGAGTCATTTCAGAGAAACACTTGTAATTGACCCCCCCCCCCCACACACACACACACACCCTCTTTCCTATTGCGTGTGCTGTGCACCGGCCCCTGGCAGTCGCTCAGCTCCAGGCAGATGATAATTACTGGGGTGCCCGAGTCCCTATGGTATGTGGACATTACTCTTCTGTGGGCGCTGGTTTCCTGGCTTTCCTTCATAAAAAGCAGCAGCAGTCTGAACGCACGGCTGCAGTAAGATAATTAACCGTATCGCCAAGGGCTTTGCGGGTACTCTGTGCGTTATACAGATGACTGAGTCTGAGCACGAACGCACCCCTCGAGGTGCTGCTGATACGGTCGCATAGGTTTCAAATAAACCAACACCATCTCTAACACATTAACTTTTTGACAAAACTTAAAAGCACGTGAGGTTGCTGATCATAACTGACTGCCAACCAAATAATGCACGCTTATCAGACATGTGCTGGGTGACAACCATTGACAAGCAGGAGGCGCCTGTTATAATTTTCCGCCTGCAAAAACAATGCTGTTTCTTGCCATTCGCTGTAAGCAGTGATTTACATAATTGTCTGACGTTCATAAAACACTTCATGGATGACAGAATCTACATCAGAAGCCCTGGTCCATCCAGCGATGTTCTAGAGCACTCGGGGTACTGAGCATCTCTTTGCGCATGGAGGGGGAAGACCCGCATCCAGGCGGGAATCCTCGCATCAGCAGGCGCAAGAGCAGGGCTGCGAGAAGGAATGAATGAATGCAGATCCACTAGAGCCACTGCGCCCCCTATAGGAGTTCTGAGGGACTGTAAGCATTGCAGACGTTTAAAAGCGCGGTTTGAGCGCACGGGGGGGAACAGTGAGAATCGGAGTCTGGCTGAGTAAAAGTTCACTCGGGATTTTCTAGCGCATCCACGGGGATAGTTATCAACAACATGGCAAACAAGGGACAGCGCCACCCTCCATACTTTCATATTGCGGAGCTCACCGCATCCCAGTTTCTGGACATTTGGAATCACTTCGATACGGATGGTGAGTGTAGGATACAAAGTTATCCAAAGGAGCCTTTCCCATTACGCACGCCAGTTTTCTTGAGCGCGTTTGAGTGAAACACAGCAAAACTGTAAGTGTAGACAAAAAGGGAAGGAACGAAGAAACCCAGTCCTTTTGGGTTGCCCTGACACATTTGAAAAAGTGTTTTTCCCTGTATATTATTGCAGTTGATTTCAAATCAGTTGAATTGTGAAATGTGTAAATGAATTGTGTTTCTGTGCTCTGTATTTGCTCGTCGTATTAATATGCATTTTTATCACAATAAGATATTGCTTTACTAACGTTTCATTATGAACACATGCCAAAACCATGTTCTAATAATGCATGGGTGGCGTTTTCACTATGTATAACGTGATATGCGAGCTTCGACCCTCAGCACTGAGGTGAAATGATGTGATGGAGAAAAACGCGAAAATAAAATGTGGGTTATATATCCAGGAAGTTTAAGCTAAAGCTATTTTAAATGTGCGAGTCAGAGATTGATAGAGACAATTGAAAGAATTATGTAGTATTATAGAAGTATTATGGTAGTGAAAAGTGGTCCACCAAAGTGCGCATCACAACTAAGGAGGCATGGGTGTGTCTACCCAATGCCTGTTTCCCCGTCGTTCCCGTACGATACCATTTCTTTGAAAGAAACCTGATATTTAGTTATGACTATAAGTTAACATTTAACATCAACATGACCTATTTCGCCGGCAACTGTTGTTGTGTTGTTTAGGGACAACTTGTTTTGCTATGTTTTTTGTTTGTTTTCTTTAGTTTTTCATCTTTTCGGTGAATGAATGGTGCCGGGACGACAAGATTTGAAGTGCGTTGAAGGTTCAGTGGGGGCTGCAACTGTTGGTTTACCAGGATCCGTATACTAGCCATGGTTACAGACTAATGTGGGTTAGATATATCCGCTTGAATATTCCAGTGCGTAAAAATGGATGGCTAGTTTCTTTGGAAAGATCAGTCATGCCATCAGTAATCGTATTTCTAACAAACAGGTTTGTTTTAAACTTGCGAGGTCTAGACCATTTCCATCCACTTGACACTATCAGGTGGAGTTTAGGGAGTTTGCTGTGGTGTGTCGTCAAATTACAATTTGACAGAACAGAGCACTGGAACGGCTTCAAGGGAGCTTCAGGTTGGCCCTTTACACATGTGATATATAATGTTTTCTGCATTTGAATACAATACACTTTCTT
Source organism: Alosa pseudoharengus (assembly GCF_046254945.1). Classification (NCBI taxonomy): domain Eukaryota; kingdom Metazoa; phylum Chordata; class Actinopteri; order Clupeiformes; family Clupeidae; genus Alosa; species Alosa pseudoharengus. The sequence goes on from NW_027468565.1 coordinate 5,840,086, forward strand.
GTTAGCCCTTTGATAGAGAAGTGATAGTGATTGAGTGATCTACTGGTTGAGGCTGCGGACAAATCTGTCCCATCGTATCTGTATAGGCTATCCTTGGTTCAGACTGTGAGTTGAGCCATCCTTTCCCTCGGCATCCATTCAGGTTCCGAAAAACATTGTAGATATTCAGTGATATAAATACTGCTATGTATGATGTGATAATGAGAATATTGATAATACATGGACAGTCGATCTCAAATATACATTTTGTTCCATATAGACTAGTGTAGGCTTACATGTGCGCAGTTCTATACATCCACAGTTTCATTTTTTTCCATAATGATGCAAGAGGATAAACAAAAAGAGATTTCATAGGAGATTGAGAAAAAATCCTGTAGGATGAACATGTTGAACATTTCTGGCAGTGCATGCATCTTATCCATACATTGTTTATCAATCTAATCACATGGGGCATGTCAGCAGTTTCTCCCCCACAAAAGTAGTATGGTGTTCCCATACAGCAGGTAGGGGGAAAGGCGGCCATTTGACACCAAAGGTTAACAGAATGAGGAACAGTATTTCCTATGATGGAAATATTTATTGGTTTATAGACAGGATGATGGAAATATTTATTGGTTTATATAACTGTCCTGAATATTCTATTGCATGTTATACTCTAGACCTATATATTACTGGAATTAAACAGACGTATTGCTTAAAAAATAATATAAGTAAGGACCAAATTGGCCAATTGGTTGTGTTCAGCTGGCATGGTAAATTTACAGATCAGACCGTGTTGATCATTGTAGAGTGGATGACAGGATTGCATGTGTGTACTTATCATTTTGTCAGCAGTTGATATTTTAAGTTTTTTTGAGCCAAGCTGCTCCCTCAAAAACATAATTAGCATTAGTCCATAGATTAACATTAATATCATGTAGGCCTGTGCATTTTAAATTAATGGCAACTGAATTACGTTTCTAATTGTGAGAGCAAGGTAATGTATTCAGATTCATTCATTAATGTATTAATATAGTATTCAGATTAATGGTATGGACTAGATGCATTCATCATTCTTATGCATACCAGTAATATGAATCATTTTCCAGAAGCCAGAGAATAAAGGATCCCCTAATGACACAAGTGTGTACTTTTTTCAAAGGGGAATGAATTGTATATTATGACATTTGTCACCAAGGTAAAGTAGATGGTTAAAATAAAAAGTTCAGTTCAAACAGATTGGAAGAAATCAATTTAAATAGGGGGGTGTCAAAATAGGCCTTAATGGTTAAATCCATTCATGTCTCAACTAAAACATCATCTGTCATGTTGTGATTGTAAACAACAAATCTGATGATTTTCCATCTGTGCTTGAAACAGGCAGATTGCATGTTAAAGCGGTCATTTTTAAAGGTTCCCTGATAACAACATACATGATGCCCTCCTTATTGTAAATACCAGACTAAAAGTCTTCTCTTTCAATGATGTGTTCCTTGCTGTTTGTGAATGGCAGTTGGGTCCAGAGGCAAATTAACTAACCAAAGGAATTTGATTGAAAGACCTTTAATAGCTGGTAGGGACTAAATATCAAATAGAATGACATTTGTACTGTACCACCACCCCAACCCCCAAACTGTATCTACATAGCACCACTTTTTATCATTGTTTTTTGAGCAATACCTTACATTCCATTATATTGGCATAAATTATATAAACCGTATGAGAAAGAGAGAGAGAGAGAGAGAGAGAGAGAGAGACCTTGAAATGTACATACAAACACAAACACTCTTCCATACACAAACACAAAGCACAATTTCCTGGCATGGAAATTGGCCACAGATGGTAATATCTGTGAAACAGGGCCGGAAACACCAGTTCCATTTTTCTAAAGCAGTGTCTGGCCTCATGATTCTCCTCTCATCTCTCCCTAAAATAAATGAGTCTCCAATTAAAAGCAAAAAAAAAAGAGCAAAAGAAAGTTGAAAGCAGTTTGGCATGAACAGCGTCCAGAGTTTTAATTAAGCTGTTCCCCAGGTTTGGGTGGCCGCCAGCAAGCCCTTGTCAAGTCGACGAGTTAGCCAGCTTTGTACAGGCTCAGAGACACAATCCAATCAAGCCGTCTACTTAGCTCGTCACTCAAACATTTCTCAATCATAAAGGGCCCCAGAAAGGCCTAGGAAGACAGATGGGATGGAGAGAGAGGGAAGGACGATGCACTGAGGTGTTAAAGAAGCTTTGAAGTGTATACTGTGTGTGACTTTATTCACTTGTATCACAGGGAATGGATACATTGAAGGTAAGGAGCTGGAGAACTTCTTCAGTGAAATGGAGCTTGCACGAAGAGGAGCTGGAGTGGTGAGCAAGTGACACGCTAATGCACTAGACACACTATAAGATTCTCATAGTAAACATATCCATATGCTACTTTAATTAGTGTTGGCTTATGTGAACACAAACTCGTCCTGTTTGCATTAAATGGGTCATACAGTAGTGTAGTCTGACACTAAATCAGTCATTTCCCTCCTGTCAGTATAACTTTATGCTGTTGAATATTTGGCCTTCTGAAACAAAACTAGACTGTGTTGGCCGTTTAATTGGCATCTAGTGCCTCAAGAGCAGAAAACAGTGTTTTATTTTTATAATTAGCACAATAAATGAAGTTGGTTGATGATTGATTACTGAGAGTAAAGTATGAAAGAAAACAAAACAATAAAACAATTGGAGGATTTTGAAATTCACTGGACAGCTTGAAGAAAATTACAGCTCTCCACAAAGGTCACAATGTTTGTTTGTTTTTGACACCAGTGCATGTACTTCACAGGGGATCAAATAATGAAGTATGGCTTGAAAGTCAGTTATGTTGTAACCTTTCTTTCTTGTTATGTCTGGAAGGAAGATGAAAGGCTTACAGAAATGCATTGGCATAATTCAAGTTAGTGCAATAACCTGTAATGGCTTATGAATGAATGGGGCCAAAATGGAACTGAAGGACCCTAACAACATAATGTAATCTGAACAAAATTCATCCAGTCTCCAGTCCCCAAGTAAATTATGCACACGGGTGATTAAAGCAACGCCTCCTTTTTTGGGGAAGGGGGGGGTGGGGGCTGTCTGTCATGTTGTTTATGCACAAGTAGATTAATGTGGCGCTCATGACAGGCCTGCAAGATATTTCAGCCAAGCAAATGGCAACAGCATCTGAAGAGCCTAAGACCATTCCTTCCAAATTGCTTAAGCAATTTCTAAATGAGAAAAAGTCAAGCAGCAGAAGAAGACATCCCCAGACATTTCGGCTGAGACAGATGGCTTGAAATGCTTTATTTTGGAAGGAGAGCTGCGAATCATATTCTCGTAACCCCTCTGTGGATAACAAAGAAATATGAGAGATGTTTGTGCCCCGTAGCTACAAGTGCTGTGCAATCAGATACCTTGCCCTACTGCAGTAATGCAAAGGACTTTCAGTTGGGGGTACGGTCTGCCTAGAATTGTTTGCTGTTGGCTGTTCAGCAGCATGTGATTTGAGATGAGATTTGTTGTGCAATGCCACTGTTTGTTGACGCTTCAGTCATCCAATGAGTAAGCTTGCACGCTCCTTGTGCTTGCACGTTTTTAGGACCCAACAAACGCCTCTTTCAAAGAGAAGATGAAAGAGTTCATGCAAAAATTTGACCAGAACAAAGATGGGAGAATTGAGATGTCAGAGGTGAGATGTGCTTTTTAATGCCCTATCAGGAAGGTCAACCTTAGTTTTTATTTAAAGCAACACTTTAAAGCAATCCACCCCCAACCCCATACCTACCAGTTGTGTTCCCAATGAAGATGTGGAACCTAACTGTCAGATGTCTTTGCCTTGCTTTCTCTCCCTCTCTTTGTCTCCTCTAGCTGGCTCAGATCTTGCCCACAGAAGAGAACTTCCTGCTCTGTTTCAGACAGTTTGTCGGTTCCAGCACTGAATTCATGGCTGTAAGTAGAGAAATTTGCCCATGTACCGTAACAGATAAACCATGCGGGGATAAAAAATGACCAGGTCTGTAAGAGGACATGACGGAAAACAAAGCTTACGTTTTGTGGTAGTGTACAACAACCATGACACAACCACACAGTTGTTTTGTAGAGTCAAAGTCAACCTACCAAGTAATAGTGCAGTTGCAAATGTGCAATTACATCAGATAAAAACATGCGCCTTTGGATAGTGTTATTACACATTTATTACATATACCTGGATGCTGTACAGAGAAATTACTGATGCTATTGCATCAGAAGAACTTTCAATCATTTAATATTTGAACAGCAAACTGCTTCATCACATGCCAAAACTCCACAAACTAAAAACTTGCTCAGGTCAAAGTGGTGGGAGAATCAGAGTATTGAGGTCAGAGGCTTGCTGACATCACAGCCTTCCATCAGCATCACACCCCAGCGCTCCAGCACTATACCCACAAAAACCTTCGCCTCCAGGAGCTGGAGATTCCCGCTCTCACAGATATTGACGTTTTCATCCGGCTAAATCTCTCTGCAGCCTCAAAGTGTTTGATTATCTGTAATGGGGATTCTCTCGGCTGTCTGCAGTATGTTGTCATGCTGAGTGCAAAGAGAGAATGGGAGATGGGCGAGCGAGAGGGAAGACTCTTGATCATCCCGCACTACTTGGAGAACCTCTTAAAAGGATAGAATGAGGAAGTACAAACTTCTATTTTCAGAGTAATATATTATAGATGCGCCGCTGTAATCCTCCACAGACCTGGAAAGGCAGGGCATCTATCTTTGATAAGAGCCTTTGCTGGAAACAGGGACGGCTGCAAGATTAAAACATTAATTAAGTGGCATTTCTCATTCCTTGTCTTCTCACAATGTGTAGTGGGGGGTCAAATAGGAAAACGTTCAAAAGTGTAATGAAAAAATCTGGTGTGATTACCGGGAGTAAAACTGGACAATTAAGGAATAAACAAATTGGAAATGATTTCCTTTCTCTATCCATCTCTCTCTCTCTCTCTCTCTCTCTCTCTCTCTCTCTCTCTCTCTCTCTCTCTCTCTCTGTTTCCTTCCTATTCTCTTCCCATCGCTCCCTTCCCCCATCCCTGTCTAACAGACATCTTTCCGCTGCCTCTTCGCTATCCCTCCTGGGTTTCAATATGCACATTTTGTCCCATGAATGCAATCTTGTCAGATGGAAAAAAAAACTTTCCTCTCATGTTACTCGCATAGCTGGGAATGGTTTGTGACTTGTGCCAAGCATATTTCAAGCTAGATCTTTCTCTGTGGATGGTAAAAACAGCACAGCAATGTTCATGATTGTCACATAGGCTGTGTGAACACACAAAGCAAAGCTGTTTCTTCTGGCTCTTTTTTTCTGTGCATAGGCCTGGCGAAGGTACGATACAGATCGTAGTGGCTACATTGAAGCGAATGAACTGAAGGTGAGATTTTTGTTATTTGTTTACAAATTTACATTTAACTCTCATTTGCTATTACATAACCTCTGTGGATGGCATGGTGTATCACACAGACTGCATAGGGTAGTTTAGTGTTCCATGCCTACCAAATGAGTTAGTTGAGAAAGAGAACAACCCATCCAATCCAAACCCAAGAACATTCTTCTTCCATTATGTATCACCCTGAGCTGTGACAGTCTGCTTGATGTATATACTACATACGTTAACAGTCTACATTTCAAAGTAACTGACTAGCCTTTGAAACATTGCCCATTATTCTTATTCATGTAGCATGAACTGATGAAATATGCACTTAGTTAGTAATGAACAAATGAAGCACAATGAATCAATCTAGTCTTCATGCCCCTCCTTTCCACCTGGGCTCTGCTAAATCAGGCTACTCTGTGCTGATGTTGTGAGGCAGACAGAAGCCATGTAAATGATTAATGTTTTCACTGCCAGTGGATGAGAACATCACAAATGACTCCATCTGGGTATGTACAGGAAAGCCACAGGAAGCTCTTAACAGGACCCTTCTTTCTTATTCCGCTCTATAGCCTTCTCCACAAGACATAGCATGCAGAGGCACACATATTATGCAGTTGCAGGCTTTCAGGGCATTTGGAAAGATTTTGCTGGGGGAAAAACATGAAGCTTTTCAGCAGCAGAGAGGGGGGGGGGGGGGTCATTTGTTGTATTTGCTTCTGGGGCTAGTGGAGTGACCCAAGTCAAATTGCGCTAATGAATCTACTTTTGCTTAGTGCAAGGTCATGTCCACATTACTTCAGATGAAATCAAAACACTGGCGCAGCAGAGCAGTCACTCAAGTGACAAAGATTAATCTCAGCAGCAGTACCATTTGTGGTCATTTTTGTCTTCTTCTTCCTTCTTCTTCCTTCTTCTTCTTCTTCTTCTTCTTCTCTCTCCATAGGGCTTCCTCTCCGACCTGCTGAAGAAGGCAAACAGACACTATGATGACCAGAAGCTGCACGAGTACACACAGACAATAGTGAGTCACCTCAAAACTTCAGCCTTTCTAAAAACTTCACGTTGAACTCCATCAACACACCGAGACGCGTCTGTGTCCACAACCTCCAGCCAAATATTTGGTCCCGTAGAAGGAGAGAGAGAGACAGAGACAGAGAGAGAGAGAGAGAGAAAAGATTCTCAGAATAAATTCCACTTTAGGAGCTATTATGCAAGTTTCTCATGGGTTATTCATGAACAGCAGGCCATTCCACCTCAGAAATCTCAAGGTTGAACCAATGTTATCATTCTAATGCGGTCCACAAAACCCCCACGTCAGTTCCCAGCACAGTGCATTTTGCTTGCAGGCTGTCAGGCCCGTATGGATCAGCAAATTGTAGACAGGGGAATTGACAGTACAGCACATAAAGGTAGTTATTATCTGTAAGTGGCATATAATTTCGTAAGTGCCATGGCAGACCAGGGAGCTGTGTGCTGCTGTGCTGGTGGCTCTCAAGTGGACAAATGGGCAAAGGCACATGATGACCTGCGGGTTGCTTGTTCCGAGCCCAGCTGTGCTGGCATATGGCTACTCCTCAAGGCCTGCAACTTGACCCGAATTTTTGTCAGCACAAGACAATCCAGTTGCATAACTGAGGATGCATTTAAAAAAAGAAAAGAAAAGAAAAGTGTTTTGTCATGCAAAAACACATTTGGAGCACAAAAACATGAGAAACTCGTGCACACACAACTATAGAATGGCCAGCAAACAAAGGGTCAACCTTAATGAGTAAAGATGCCGTAATCAAGTGATGGAGGCACTTACAGAATGGACAGTGCATTGGTGTGAAAAGGCAAATGCTGTTTCAAGTGCAGTACCCCAGTATATGAAAGACTTACTGAGGCAAGAAAACAACATTGGAGCCTTAGGCTGAGCTGATGTCATGCAGTTCATGTACAAATAGTGTTTACTGGTTTGTTTGCTGAGAAAGTAAGGGCATATTGTTCACTGAATGTTGTTGATATATGAGCAATTGAATTTTCAAATAATTTGTAGAGACATTGCCTGAATTATTCCAAAAATGTGTTTTCCATATTCTTTAATTGAACATTTGACCTTTTTCAGGTCAGAAGAGTGACCAATTATCTGTCTATATCCAACTTCAGGGCATGCCAAATATGGGTTATTACCAACTGTTATGCAAGCACTGGAGAAAACCTTTCATGCGTAAAGACCCTTATTAATGAAGCATCACTGAAAAGTTCCTCTGGCCAAAACTGCACAAAAACTTTAGTTGAGAAATGCACACATGCAGTCAACTATGCACATCCACAAATGACCACAGTGTCGTGGTACTTAAAGAAGCCCTCTGTGGCCTAATCTGTGAGCTTCTGTGTCTCTCCTGCTCATTCAGTGAGACTGGTCTACTTACCGTATTTTCCGGACTATAGGTCGCACTTTTTTTCATAGTTTGGCTGGTCCTGCGACTTATAGTCAGGTGCGACTTACTGTATATATGAAAAAAATTATATAATTGAACATGTTTTTAAATGTTAATTTATATTAACTGACATGAACCCTACATGAAACATTATCGTCTACAGCCTTGAGAGAGCGCTCTCAAATTCACAAGTCTTGAAACACACGTGCATACTTAAATCTTCAAATTACTGCCGGGATTCTATTTATAGCTGGGCCTCAGATTTGGACAAATAAAAGCCAGTATAATTTTGTTTAAATTTAACTCATAAAATAGCTCTTCTTAATAATTTATGTTGTTGGTTGGTTTAATATTGTTGCCAACGAAGTCATTGTCCTACACCATGAGTCTCCAACACATTGCTCTCAAGCTACCAGTAGCACGCAGCCCCAGGTTAACCTACATTTAAACACAATTGTTGCTGCCAGGCATCAGCCTACGAATTTTATAAAAAAGTAAATCATGCATAATTTAAAAAATAACTAAATTTAGGCTATCTTAGACCTCTTTGGCTATACGGAATAAGGTTTCCCTTGCAGCACAGCACATGTACCATGAATGAATGAATGAATGAAAGCGGATGCCTTATCTCGCAATAAGCGGATGGACATCCCGACACTCTTTCATACATGAAACTTAATAGTGACCCAATGCCATTGATAGCCTACCGGTATGCTGCTCCAAACGAAAAGTATAGGCCTATGTCTCACAGTAAAACGCAAGAAATGAAGGCCTATAGCTGACTCGAATAGGCTACAAGCCATGGTCCAAATAAAGGTGCTGTGCTTTGCCCAGCCATAAATTCAGGATTCCCCTAAACATTCCTCACCCGTTATCTGGACATGCATGAAAACATTTGAAAACAAAACTCACTGCCATGTAATATTTGATCGCTGTTTTGCTACTAATTATCTTTCACGTGAATACGCACAGGAAGTGAAAGTAGGCCTATGCGCTCCGTGTCTGTAGCTGTCTGTTCACGTCCGCAATCGATTATAACGTTCCTCAAATGGAGAACACATCCATGTTCTCTCGCGTTATATTATAGGCTGTCATGCTTCTGTGTTTGCGGTTCCTGATCGCTAAACGTTTGTTTTCCTTTCCTGACGATAGCGGTTGATGTAGAAGCACGTAATAGGCTATAATAATTTGACTTTAGCGGTGACAAATCCTGCTGAGAGAGAGAGAGAGCAAAGAGAGAGAGGCACCCCCAAAGTGGTCCTGCGCGCGTGTGTGTGTGTCTCTGCATGGGGTTCAATTGAAGTCAGAGTTGGTCCCATTATTAGATTAACGTCAGACAGCGCTGTAAAATGTGTGGGAATTTCTCGCATTATGATGGCTAGCGTTGCGGGACTTTTATTAGTATGCTCAATACTTTATAATTTATAAATTTATAATCTTTTTTTCTCTCGCTCTCTCAGCGAGCATTTGTTCTGCTTCCAGCTTGTGCCAATACGCTATATTGTCCAAAATGCTTGATTGCATTGCATTCTCCACATTTTTAGCTAAAATTTCATGTACCACATCAGCATTTTTGTTCAGTGAATCTTTTGTAAATTGCTTTACAATAGCGTCGGGCACTTGTCAGCAGCCTTCGGCTTGCCTCTTGCCACTATTCACTCCTTCATCTTCAAGATTCCCTGTAGAATTCTCAATATTTTTGGCCTCAATGTGTTCAGTTACATAGTCTGTCTGTTCTTAGTCTTGGATTTTGTGAAATCAATTTCTAAATATCACCTGCTTGCTGCAGCTTCGGTCTGCACGTCCTTTTAAAACCGCATATTTTTCTCTCTCGAGCATTTAATCTGCTGCCGGCTTGTCTCTCCACATCGTCCAAAATGCTTGATTGCATTGCATTCTCCACATTTTTAGCTACATTTTCATGTACCATATAAGCATTTTTGTTCAGTGAATCTTTTGTAAATTGCTTTACAATTACCGTCGGGCCTATATGCCTATTGCCTGGCTTGCCTCAGCTTCGGTCACGTCCTTTTAAAACCGTCTTTTTCTCTATCGTGAGCATTTAATCTGCTGCCAGCTTGTGACTCCACATCGCCCAAAATGCTTGATTGCATTGCATTCTCCACATTTTTAGCAAAATTTTCATGTATCATATCAGCATTTTTGTTCAGTGAATCTTTTGTAAATTGCTTTACAATTACCGTCGGGCCTATAGGCCTATCCCTGGCTTGCTTCAGTCACGTCTAAAACTGCATATTTTTCTCTCTTTGGAGCATTTAATCTGCTGCCAGCCTGTGACTCCACATCGCCCAAAATGCTTGATTGCATTGTATTCTCCACATTTTAGATACATTTTGGTGTACCACATGGTATTTTCTTTCAGTGAATCTTTTGCTTTGCAATGACCTTCCTGCCCTCCTCTTGGCTGCCTTCACTCCTTCGTCTTCATTAACATTAATCTTTTTGGCCTCAATAATCCAGTTACATAGTCTCTGTTTTTGGTTTTGGATTTTGTGAAATACATTTCTAAATAAATGCGACTTATAGTCTGGTGCGACTTATATATGTTTTTTTCCTGTTCATTTTTTGACTAATGCGACTTATACTCAGGAGCGACTTATAATCCGGAAAATACGGTACATGAAGGGACATGCTTGTGTATATCCATATATGATAATTCTCCTCTCTATTTCTCTCTCTCGCTCTCTCTCTCTTTCTCTCTGTCTCATTTTTTTACCATCATTTATCTTCTATCCTTTTGTACTTCATCTTGTCTTCTTGTCTGCAATCCCCTCTCATTTGTCTCATATTCTACTGTCTCTTTTTGTCTTCTCTCCCCTAGCTCAAGATGTTCGATCTGAATGGAGATGGAAAGCTGGGTCTCTCTGAGATGGCAAGGTAATCTGTTTTGAGGAGCTCTTCACAGACTATCTAGACCCCTTTTTTGCATTAAGATACTTTAGATACAATGTAGACAATGTGCTTTTCATGTACGTCTAAATACTATATACATCACCAAGTTAACTACATTTTGTAATAATATGCACTTCTATACAAAGTACAGTTTTGTGCAAGAATCTTTATGATATGTATTTGTTTTTCTGGTACAAATTACTAGAACTGAAACATTTGAATAACTGTTCATTACTCTTGTCTCACAGGCTTCTACCTGTTCAAGAAAATTTCTTATTGAAGTTCCAGGTATTGCTCATGACAATAGTGTGTGTGTGTGTCTGTGTGTGTGTGTGTGTGTGTGTGTGTGTGTGTGTGTGCCTTTTCATGGTTTGCGACCATTTGTTCACTAAACAGTGATTGTTTTATTATGTGTATGTGTTTTACAGGGCATTAAACTGACCTCTGAGCAATTCAACGCCATATTCACATACTACGACAAGGTACGCATAACAAAAGACAACTATTATACTGATAGAAATGTGTTAGTGTGTTAATGCTAGACACAACTCTTGAGTTACAAGCCTCATCCCATACACAGCAGGTGAAGCAAATCCTGGTCTCTGCCAAGGATTAATGGACAGATCTAAGGGATTTTATTTCTAATTTCCCTTCACCCCTGTGAATGTTGTGTGCATGCAAACAAGAGGTGTTTCCACCCATCTGCGCAGGGAAATGAGCGGACACCCTGCACCTGTCCTCCTCCTTAGTGCCCGTCCCTCAGCAGGAGCAGCTCAGTCATTTGGGTGGCAATTGGTCCATGATCAACACAATCCCAAAATGCAAAACTGACGGCACGCTAAATAACAACATCCAGCCGTCTATGCTTCATGGCGTGTTTATTTGCTATACAAAACAAACGGCACATATTGCCAATCTTTTTTTTTCTTCAGCTAAGCATTTCACATTCATTGCTTTTGTGTCAAGGCAAATAGGCTGCATGTCCACAAACTCAAACATAATGAGGACTGGACGAAGACTTTTCTCAAGTATTTATTCATCTTCCATCTGGAAGGAATACCCGAAGAGACTCATGCAATCATTTTGGAAGTTATCAGACAAAGTGCAATTAACAGTAGTGTCCAAATGTAATCAAAATCAGAGTCTCAACAATTAATCAAATTGCTCATTTTAGATTTAATCCAAAAGTAAATTGGGATTTTTCCCATAGCTTGTCAAATTATAATCTTAAACTGATTTCCCTCTGGTAGCTGTATAAGAATTGTCTACTGATATATCTGCCAATATCTGTATCTATGTGTCCACTAGTAGAAGTTTGAAAGCTAAATACAAATATTTTGAACTAATGGTGTTTCAGAATATACATTTAAAAAGGAATGCTTGACCCAAGTAATGAACCTTTTAAATCAACCTTCCTGTGTGTATGCTGTTGACAAGAGGCTTGCTCTGATCCCGGGTACACACAAAAATGTGTGTGTCTCAATTATAAATGAACTGTAGACAGTGCACACATGATGTGTGTCAAATGCTAACATTTACGGGCATAATTATTTAAGCATTTCTTTCGACCCCCAGCCCCTCCAACTCAGCAACTATCTGCTGTCACCACTATGGAATTGTGGGTTTAAAAACAAGGATAGCGAGCACAGTGCAATATGCAGCAGGTCAACTGAGCACTAACAAGGCTTACAGTGCCAGAAATAAAATGTGCAGTGTTGAAAAACACACAAAAAAGCACAATGCTTGATGGCACGCACACCAAAAAATTGCACTGGCGATCTCTGATGCCCTTTCCCCTCTGTGTTTACTGGTAATGCTAGTCTTTCCATCTGTTATGAATATGTTAAGTGTGACAAGTGACAACAGCCATACATGGCAAACAATCAACTACATGTTGAGACAAATAGTAATATGTTGTTATATCTACAATACCTTGATTGAGATTGATTCTGATGACTGTATTTCTTGATAGGATGGCAATGGCTACATTGATGAGCAGGAGCTGGATGCTCTTCTGAAAGATCTCTATGAGAAGAACAAAAAGGTAAGCTGGAAGGCAGAAATGAAAGGACCCGCACCTCTTTCCCATCAAAGAACAAAAGCCCTACACTGTATTAGCTCATATCTTTAAAGATGAAGAGGAATGGCTAAGGCTGCCCTGTGCAGTGCTTGAAATAGAACACAAGTTGTGTATTATTTATATGATAATGTGCATGTCCCATAATTCCACAGGAGGTGGATACTAAGAACATGTCTGGCTACAAGAAGAGCATCATGGCGCTGTCCGACGGCGGCAAGCTGTACCGCTCAGAGCTGGAGATTGTCCTATGCCGGGAGCCCATGCTGTGAACGCGGCATGCTCAACTTTCTCTTCCTGTTGACCTTTGACCCATGACCCTGTCAGACATGACCGTCTTCTCTCTCACCCACTTCCAGCTGCCTGACGACTGTAACCATGTGCATGTTCCGGGCACCCCCCTCCATGATTTTTGAATGAATGTGCACGGAGAAGCACATAAAAAAAAAAGTCCTTCCCCTTGTCCGTCACCTCTCCTCAATCCTTTCAGGTGCAGATCTGACCCAGCTATGACTTCGCCCCCCTCTGCTCAATTTTTGAAACTATAATGAATGAATTAAGGAATCTCAGCAGATTTAATGGTTTGGAGAGAAAAAAAGCAAGAATATGATATGATAGATGACTTTGACGTTGCCTGGTTTAGAGTTTCCCCCTCTAGTTTGTTTGATATGGCCTTCATTCCCCCTTGGTCATCTCTAGATTTGACCCTCATCTCTCTTCCTGATTTCACTCATTATCTGTTTAAGTTTTGGGGTTTTGCTGGCGGTTTTATGGCTGATACTGTTAGAGGATGTTACAGAACTAAAAGATAAAGTATGTGATGATATGTATGCTCAGTTTGATGTATGTATTTGGGAAATAAATAAATAAATGAATGGCTTCTTACCATATATTCTGTATGGGGTCACATGATGTACAGACCCTCTCTAGCTCACTTTCTCTTTCTCCAAATTGTATGTTTTCACACTTTCAGAGGAGAACACAGACCATACCATACAAAACCAGACCATACATACATCGGGCCTCATGTATTTCTACTAAAAGACTTTACCAGTAAGAGGTCCTAATTTCATTCAGGTGCTTTTAAATCAAACTAAATAATTCAAAACATTCAACAGAGTGTGGACATTCCTGATTAATTAATCATCAAGCCTTCAATATTTCATTTAAAAAAAAATGGTCAAAATGTGGGACCTTTTCTATTCAGAGTTTGCTTGAATTAATTTTCAAGGTTTATGTTACATGTAAAATGTTTCCAGAAAAGAAACGTAAATCAAAAAGACTGCATAATTCCAAAGTCAAGTTATAATGAAAAAGATAAGAAGATTTCAATCATTTTCTCTCAAGATATAATTGAAAGCAGAGATTATGAACTGTAAACCAGTATATGGTATTTCGATGACTTGGAATGTAATAATGTTTTTAGTATCCTTGTTGACAGTTGAAAACTTTAAGCCTTCTTGTCATGCAGAGTCATCTTGCACAATTGACAATCTTTGAGGGAGTAGGTCTAAGAAAGGATGAGTGGTTTAATATTATACTGGCTGAATTGTTAGTGGTCCAAAAGGACTGTTATCACAGCAGTGTAAATAATAAGCGCCTTACATCTGTCAGAAATCTCCTTAGAAGTAATGCCTGCCATGTTCAAAGATGAACAGGAGAAACCAGTTGTATATGAAAATAATGATTTATTCATGAATGAGAATCTTGCTGTCTTATTAATGGCATCATTAAATATAGCTCAAGCGAATTAAATAAGTTATTCAGACCCACCCACAGACCCAGCACCTTGCTGTCAGAATATACAAGTTTTATGCACATCCAGGTTTGATAACAGAACATACCGTTTTCATAAAGTATTACCACTTAAGTGACATATAAATGTTTTTGTGGCGCTAAAATGTATTTCAAACTCCCAGCATACAATACTGTCATCACAGTTCTGTTGGTTGGTTGGGTTGTGCAAGGTTGCAGTTCTGACATCCAAAATTTACAATGATAAACAGATATTCTTGCTCTAGCCATTTCTCACACAAAGAAGCTTAAACCATGCAGTGAGAGTTAAATGCTGACAAGCTACAAAGCATGCAGGACAATGAGTAAACATTAAACAACACCTAATTAAAAACAAATCAAAGATGCTTAAATGAACTCATCTGTGCTGCCATATGAATGGCATAATTTTTGGTAACAAACATGAGTGAAAATAATGTAACCCCAGACCCACACTGCTCTTTAGTGAAACAACAAGGCATGAGTCAGAGTGACATGCACAGTTTTTAATATATTTTTCTGTGCTGCATTTGGATTTAGTTGTTGAGTAGAAGAGTAACAAATAACACCATTGCTGGGGAATATAGTTGCCACTGCATGGAAATAATCCACTTTCAACTACTGATGCACAAAATGCACTAGCATTACCACATTTGTGTAGAATGTAAGGAATCGGTCTAATAGGTAGTTGACATTAGCTTGCTAGTTAAAGTAAGGTTTCTTAGCCAAACGTTACTTGCTCACTCACCCAGCAATGTGTCAGTTTGGTGTCAATGGGAACTTTATTCACCTTGATGATTGAGTGTTTGGATATGTTAGCTGCAATGCTAACGACATTGGAATGTAGCCTTTCCATGGCATATGCTAGCAAGGTAGAAGAGAGGTGTAAGAATATTTTTCCATCATTGGGGCCCTGGGAAATTAACACACACACACACACACAGAATATGGAATATGCCCTCTCTTTATGACTGCGTAATTCCCTGCATTCTATTGATTGTATTTATTCTTGATTGACTTTCACAATAGACATAGACACACACACACACACACACACACACACACACACATTACAATGTGTGTACATACATTTATACAATTATTTTAAAGACTGAAAAAGAGATCACTGTTGTAACCCAATCAGATACAGCAAATCACAACAACAGAAATCCCTCTGACACCTGGCTCTGTTTCATAATTCCCTGGTGATATTTCACGATGAAAGCCATCAGGAGTCTGTCATACACTAAGTAGGCCAGTGTAGCATGTCTGACAAAATACCAAATGATTAACTGAACAGAAAAGAACAGCAGAGATAACTGGAGGATGTTTGAATATTATGATATACTGTATGGAAGATGCAGATATTCTGTTTAAAAACAGCTGGGTCCTTAAGATAAGAGAAGAAGAGAAAGCACTAACACCCATGTTTTCTTACTGCAGCGGGCAATGGCTCACACCTCACATCTGTTCCAAACAGCGGACTGCACTTATGGTGCTCCGCATGCAAATTTAATCTGTCATGTCATCACCCCGTGGCACTGAAAAAGTGCTCCAAACAATTCTGAACTCGGAGCTGAGAAGACCACACTCGCTTGTCTACGGAATCAAAAACCATTACAGTCACATGCCACTGTAGCCTATGTGAAAATAGATCATAATGTTTTACACACTTGTGATGTAGACGTATTTGCCGTTTAAGGGTCTAAGTTTAGACGTCAAAAACTGTATGCATTAACGGCAGATGGTGAGGTTTTGTTCTTGTTTTTGACTTGACTTGAACATCACACATTTATCCCGTGTGAAAGTTTGTTACTCTATATAAATTCTGTCGCATTTGAAAACTGTGAAATCAGACCACATCAATGGCACGTGCGGTGGCGCTGAAATGTGTCCAGTGACACAACGGTGCTTCAGGCTGAAAAGGCCTACGCCATTTTAACAAAGATCAGTCACGGGAAAATTTTGCACTGGGCCAGATGGCCATTGTTGAATATAGCTTTGTGATAGAACACCATTGCCACCATGTGGTCTTTTAGTGCTATTACAGTGCATGGTGTCATAAAATCAGAGGACCAGGCGCGCGGGAACCTATTTTTGACCAGGGGTGCTGAATAACAAAAATAATGGATGTCGTCCCCCCCCCCGGACATGTTTCGGAGTTTGACTGCTAAATAGCCTACAGTACGTCATTTTGTTGCGGTGTGCGGGTGATAGCGAGAAGTTTTAGAAAAGTCCTGGGCAGCCACAAATTCCAATGTTCCGCGACAGCACTCCGAGTCCACTGCGCCCACCCTAAATCCACAGAAGTGCACTTGACATCATTAGCTTATTTCAATATAGCTAAGGAAAATTACTAGAAAATTACTTTTCTGATCGTCAAAACCACACCAGAGATGGATAATGCCCGACGAGATGTCCATTATCAGAAATAAATGAACGACGCGGAGGCGTGAGCTGTCCGACGCGAAGCGGAGGACGGTTGCTTCTGCGAAGTCCATTTATTTCTGATAATGGACGCATCGAAGGGCATTATCCCGTTTATACCATGGTCACTTAGGCCTACGAAATAAATAAATATGAAATCAATTATTAATACTAAATGAGTTTTAGAGTTAAAATCGTTCGTTTTTTCAGCTGTTTTTGCAATGCTGTGGAATGTTGATAAGTCACAGCTGAGTGGACTAACTCAGGTGTTGTAAGCAACGTCATAATAATTTTATAGGTGTAGTATATCACTTTTTAAATGACACCCTTTTCAACCTAGACCATGGTATAAGCTTTAAATATAGGCTAATAATCAAGCTGCAATGATCTCGCAAATAATTTCTGAATAGCCTAAAGTGTGTCGTCTTCACAGCAAGTATGTGTCCTAATAATTTCTATCTTAGCGACTAGGATAGTGAAATGATTTCACTAGCTATACATTTATTAGTTTCTTTCAGCTTATCCATGCTTTTTTTAAATGTGTAAATCGCATAGTATATGTAGGTCTATATCAACCGTAGGCCTAGGCTACACACTTGATCGCTATCACATAGCTGAAACCACGCTACGGTTCTTACAGTAACTGACTCACGTTCACGTTGATCTCTATAACTGTTCATTTTTAGTAGCCTATATTCGAACCTATCCATAACCCGTTTTTGCTATTTGACTCATCATTTCACATACAAAAATATAAATAATGTCAGACAGCGAATTAGTAATTATTTATAAATAAAAATCTATCTCCTGCCAGCAGGGGGTGCTGCAGCACCCTCAGCACCCCCCTTCCCGCGCCCTTGCAGAGGACAGGTCCTCCCAAACATTTCACAGAAAAAATAAGATAAAATTGAGACATAACTCTATCTCTGTGCAAAACTTCATCACATTTATAATGCTGGTGTCATCTTATTTTGTTTATCAAATATGTATTGAGAGGTTTGTCTGCAATGTTTTTGATAAACATAATGACAAACAAGGTCAATTATGGCAAACCTTCCATTTTGACAGACAAAGTTAGCACCTGTCACACTGCAAGTGTTGGAAAGGAATCTCAGTCGTGAGTGACCAGACTCTATTCACTTTGTGGATGAGTTTTGTTTACCAGGCTAGGACGACGCAGTATACCCACTACAGCTAATTCAACTACACCACTGCTGACCACACACACACCCAAACACACCTAATCTCTCTCTCTCTCCCTGGAAATTGCAACTATTTTTTTTTACTTGATGGTCGATAAATATAATAAAAGATGAATTGTCCCTTTTTACAAAACTAAACTAAACATTCTCCAATAATGTATGGTACATTTGTCAAAACAGAAGTAAGATGTTGGAGTTCAATCTCAAATGAAAAGTCCCTTCACTTATTATGACAGCTGCATTATTACCCTCTAGTGGAGGTTCGTGTACCACCGGTGGTACAGTACATGTACCAGAGTTTGGGAATCCCTGCGGTAGAGGACGATAATGTTGTACTTGCAACATTTCTACAAGGCACGACAGTCACACACTCTCTCTGTACACACACGCACGCACACACAAACACTTATAAACACACAGACGCACGCACACACGCACACATGCACGCACAAACACATACATAAACACACCCACATGCACACATACACACATAAAGACACATGCACACATCACACATGCAAGCACACACTCACATGCACGCACGCACACACACACACACAGGCACACGCACACAAACAAACACACACACACAAACACACATAAACACATACATCCACACACACACACACACACACACACACACACACACACACACACGCACACATAGATACGAACACACACCCACACACAGGCACACTCACATGCACATACACACACACACACACACACACATACATAAACACACAAACGCACGCACACACACACGCACACACACATGCACAAACAAATACATAAACACAACCAAATGCCATACCTGTCAACATTTAGCTTTCCAAAAACGGGAGATTTTTTCGGGGGGGGGTCAGTGTTTATACCGGATCTGTGTTTGCATATTTACAGTTTTTCTCGATCGTTTTGATACCTGTGTCAACTCTGACATCACGTTCTCAAAACAGTTAACACCCGTGTCTGAACAAAAGCACTCTGGACAAAATGACACATTCTGCTTGCAAAAGGTTGTTACTCTCTCAAAACACTTAAAACATGCAGCAAAAGCAAATCTTGCCTTCAAACACTACAACTTGTTGCCAATTCAAAAACACTCTTTAATCAATCATTACACACTGGACAACAAAATCCAAAATCTAGTTCTCAAAATGAGCATTTTTGCTATGTCTGTTCCATTACTTTCTCATTTTTCTGAGAAATCAGAAAAAATCTGAAAAGAAACTGTGAAAAGACAAAATGTACTGAATTAAAAAAATAATTTATTCATTCCTCCCTAGATGTAACTGTCATTGACATGTAAGACATACAGCAAACACCTAGTAAGATACTGTACATTTCATTGAACTACAACTTTCATCGAAATAGACCTACAGTAAACACCTTTTGTACTTTTCTCCACCAAATAGGCAATACAGTACTTTGTCTAAATGTGCATTAGATCCATACTTGCAAATAGCAACACAGAACAGACATCTCTTATGTATAATGAATGATTGCTGATTGAAGAATTGTGCAAAGGAGTTTCACACAGGTGTATCAGAGATTCAGACTTATACAAGGAATCTATACCAAGATGTTTTCCTTTTGTTTAGCATGGGAAAACCAATAGAGTTTGGGGCTTTTGAATGACACCTGTGTTAACTGTTTTGCAAAAGGGTGTGAGAAATGTGTGAACCCAATGAAAATGTGTGAACACATTCGCAAGAGATAACTTCTGCTGTGCAAAGAAAGTAGTCATGAAGACCAAGTGGGTTCTAGTTTACTTAAGCAGGTAAAAGCAATCGAGAAAAACTGTAATACGTCATACACGTGTTTCAACACTGCATTTCGGTCGTTGCTTTTACCTTACCATTACCTTATGCATGCCAGTTATGTATCCACCAGCTGCCTGCCTGCAGCCTACTTCCAAAACTCCAAAGCTGCTTGCTGTCAGATTTGGTTCCGAGGGAACAAGTTCAGTGTATCAACAACACTCAATAGTAACTGTTATGTTTCTTAACATAGTTGCAGTCCAGGCTGAGAGTTGTGTTAGACAATACAGTATGAAGTAAGTGACCGTTATATTTGTTTCTTGCAGGAGGTTTAAAGAAAAACGGCATGACCAGCCAAATCACCCGTAAAGATGACGAGAACGAGAAGGCGGTCTCCAAGTGGCTCATTGGTGCTAGGGACGGGGGGGCGTGTTTTCTTAATTTTAAATAAATAAAAAGGTATTGAATTATATTACTAGTCTCTTTGTTATTATAGCTTTTTTAACACTTGTAAGGTGTTTGGGTCTGTGGGACCCACTTTCAATGTTTGCTAAAAAGAAAATTATGCTATTTATTATTTCTTCTCACTCTAACTCATTGGCTTTCTGCATCTGCTATCCCCACACAAAGTTACAAAACTTACATTTCAAGCAGTTTCACCTGTTCTGATTAAGTTCTAAGAAATAAGCACCAATAATGATTAAAAAAAACCTTGTTTCTATTTACCTTTTTATAATTGAATTTGTGAAGTTAATCACAAAATGATGATCATAAATGTGATGAGTTAAATAGCAAATAACCATAAATGAAGTCTATCATTGGTAACTGACCTAAAGTGAACATCTGTCAAGTATTTTTACATACATTGTTATGCCTGTATTGAAAAAGCCTTATAATGTGGTGGGTTCAACAGACCCGGATTGGCTGTGTAACAAACATATGAACACCTAACGGTTAAAGAACTGTATGAGCTGACTAAAATAAGCCCCCAAAATGAATTTTACAAAGAATAGCAGGAACCCATAATCAGCCCAGAAACCTGGGTTAGCCATGTGGATTTTTAGCTAGGAGCCATGTGAAGCCCACCTTCAGCCCATCTGGGCTTGCCCACATGGGCCCACCATGGAACCCCCGGACAAAATTAACTGGGACCCAGCTGGGCAGCCCACATGGGGCCCACTCACCAGCAGAGTGCGAATTACCTCACCATAATTGGGGGGTACTGCTCCTTCACTTCTTCCATGACCATCATGGTCCACTACCATATCAATCCACACCGTGATCGCCAAGTGCAACATGTGTTGTGCAACACATAAGGTCTAAACATGCAACAAACTGATAATCAGTAGGCTACAGAATATCTCATCGTTCTTATATATCCTGTCGTCTCCCTGCGGCCTGCTCACGGCTTTCATCCTGTGCCTCTCCTGTCTGCTGAGCACCCCTTTCATTAACACATATGAACAGTGTATAAAACCTAACTGCACCTACATTTTTAATGTAATTGTTTGTAGATCTTAGTGTTCTATAGTGTTCATAGTGTAATGTATCCTGCTTACTATTTTAGCACCAAAAAAGTGCCTGATGTCTGTGTGTCCTTTCCTTTTCCTCATAGTGTCTCTTAGAATAAAATAAAATCTAAGATAGTCAGGGTTCTCAGATGAAACTATTTATTGAACTAAAAATATGAAATTATAGAATGTAAAAACAATACAAACCAATTAAAAACCAATTCAAAAACTAGCACACAGCCTACTATTTAGCCTAGGCTACTTGGGTCTTTTTATGTTTCCACAGGTTTCACTGATGTTATGTAGACTAAGCTACATCAGACCCTCTTGTGCATACATACCGCATAGGTGCCAACTCTCACGCATTGGCCGTGAGACACACGCATTTGATTAATTTCACACGCTCACACGCCACACCCCCGATTTCTCACGCTGAAGTGTCAACCCGGTCGGTCAGATGCCTGAAAAATGAGTTTAGCCTATCTATAGATCTACCTGTTGAGCCACGATTATGCTTTCAGAGACGGTGAGAGGGTTCAAGAGCACCCCCTGTCTGTGGAATTTTCTAAATTTTCTCTCATTTGCGATGCTACTTCAGAAGCCATCCCAGGCGCATCCCCCCCCCCATTTCCCCGGTATGCTTTGAGTATTATTGAGTATTTTTCACGCTGAAGTGTCAACCTGGTAGGTTAAATACCTGGCAGATGAGGTTCAACTAAACTAAACCTATACATATGATATCACACATCATGTGAACGTGCGGAATCTAAGCTTTCCAATGATATTAGCGCCAAGTTGCTGTGATAAATGGTTCGCGAGAGAATTAACATTGAACCGACGTGCAATTTAGGCTAATCATATTTGCATTTACCCATTACTCTCGGTTTAATATTTCACTAACCCTTCACACAACACGTGGAAAACCCTATTTCACAATAAACAGCAAACCTACCGAATACGAGGATATAAAGCATGCCTCTGTGCAATAAGTGGTTCCAGAGTAATCCGGTTTTGAAATTGCAATACATTTCTACATAGCCTCATTGGGGCGAAATTATAATGTATTCTAATGTTAACTATTTGTCAGTAGGCCTACATACATTTTTGTAAATTGCTCAGCCATAGATTATCCCACTATCGTGGTTCTTATATTGTCAGGTTCCAGCCATTCCCATTACAGATAGATGAATATAGTTATATTGGCGTGCTTCCTAATGACATTAATGCAAAAATATTGTAACGATTTGATAGCGAACCACACAGTTGTCCAATCTAAAGGTTTAATCACTGGGAACGAGAGCCGGGACACAGAACCCAATGCAAACAGGGCAGGTCAAGCACGCACACACACTACACATACAGGGGAGGACGCAGCCTCCCACACAAAAAGGATCACACACGAGGGAGAACTAAAAGGGAAACATGTTACAATAAAGACGCTAACATTGCACACAAAACTAAGGAGAATAACGACATAAACCCCCCAAATGTTCGCTCTCGTATCCCAGGATCCCCTGCGCGGGAGAACGCTAACACTGTCTTTTGCGCCGACGTTACAATATGAAGAAAATCAAATAACGAGACACAAATATTGATATAAAGCCTGACATAAGCCATATGCAAACATTCACATCATGCAGATATGGGTACATCCTGAAAAAGGAATAGCATGTAGGCTATAGGCTATGGCCATTACAATGACCAATATATTATCTTAAATAAACTAGCTGAATAACACAGGTGACCACTTCTGCATAATTTCATGGAGTGCTGAAATGTACACACATTTCTGAACTGTGAAATGTAGCATATGTTTTTGTGGTTGTGAACTTATTGCAATATCACCATAACTATTCCACCTGTGTGTGCATGGTTATAATTCTGAAGTGTAAAATAGCTTAGGCTACAGCACAAATATTTCCATAAAAATAAGCAAGTCTGACCTCTGAATTTATTTTGAAAGTGCATCTGATTGATGCAAAATATACAAACATTTCTTAAATTCTTACAAAACACCCACCCACTCTTTAAAATTGTTAGTTTGGACCCCCCACCCCCACTTTTGCCGTGTGAAATACCAGTGCTGTTTTCAGCATCTGTTTAGTGCTTCATTGTCATTTTCATTGGATTCTCCCATTTTCGCGTAAATCGCTCATAAACTTTTTTTTTTTTGTTACACGCATTCTCCCATTCCGCTTCTGTCACACACACAGTGACAAGCGCCAAATCCCCCGCAGTGTTGAAGAGATCAGTCGTCCCCCTCACTTTTGATAAGGTAAAAAGCCTTATAGGTATGCCAAATAAATAATAACCTATAGGTTTGCGCTAGGGTATGTAAAACTCCCCATTAACAGCATCACGTCACTAACCACAGCTAAGACTGCACAATCTCTATTCACTCTGTTGGATATCTGAAGCCAGTTTGTCTACTTAGATACTGTAAATCCTCAAATTATGGCCGGGGTCTTAAGACAAAGTACAGGCCTTTAGGGGCAGGATTGTATTCGAGACAGCCCTTTATTTCTTATGCAAGTTTTATTTTGAGACATGCGTTTCTTGGAGCGGCATACTGGTAGGCCTTCTAAAGCATGACATTTTCGGTTTAGTTTGATATTTAATTTACTTTTGGACTGTTTGATTATATTGTTAAATGTTGGGACTGATGGGCACTGAAATCTGGGGAGGTATTTGATGATCACTATTACGTTCCATGTGTCGGGATTTCAAACAAACCATCCGCGGTGCTGTAATGGAAACCTTATTGCATAGCCAAGTAGCCTATTGAGTTATTTTTAAATTATGCATGATTTACTTTTTATTAATTTCGTAGGCTGGCTTTATTTTGTTATATAGAAGTATCTAAATAACCTGTTAAAATGTACCAGAATTCAGGAAATTGCATCTAGTCCAAAAAAAAATTTCTGGGGGAGGACCCCCATACCCCCCGCTGAAATGTCCCGCCCACTGTCACAATGCCTCCGACACCGATGGTCCTAGTAGTAGGCTAGATCCCTTTGATACCAATGTTCATATAACTCTGGGACCCTGGTCCCAGGGATGGATTACTGCACAGGCCTTCCGGGCCCAGACCCAGGGGCCCAAGGTGTCAGGGGGCCCAAGCCTTTGCATGGAATGAAGCCCAAGCCTTTGCATGGAATCATTGCCTCAATATCAACACATCAGGATGTAGGCTATGAATCTGATTGCATTTAGTATTGCCCATCCCCAAAATGCACCAGAATACAGGAAATCACATTAAACTAATTAAAAAAATTCTGGGGGAGTACCTCCAAACCCCCCTTCCACATATACGACAATTAGTGGGGAGCCCTTAATACATCTGGGCCCAAGGGCCCGAAAGCTCATAATCCGTCCATGCCTGGTCCCTACACCTGAGAACCACTGATGTGCGTTTTTTTTACTGTACGGTATAATGCTGAATGAGCCAAACAAAAATTTATGCAGCAAAATTTTGGTTGGCCCCACCAAATCTCACTCCAAGGTTTTTTGAAAAGTTGGCAGCCCTGATACCGGTAATATAAAAACACAGGATCTGTGCCAAACTAATTTCAAAAGGGCACAATAATTTATTCAAGATAAAATGAGAATGGACACCTAGGCTATGGAGTTCATCTCCTTACCTCACCACAATGTAAAGCTTGATTTAAATAGAATTAGCCTATCTTGCTAACTGACCTTGGTAACTAACCAAGGTCCACTTTACTAGCCTCAGTGGGTAAGTAGCAAATAATTAGCCAGTAATTCAATGTATGAAGACGTGACATGAGCTATGAAAGAACAAAACACGTTTATAAATGAAGGTTGTAAAATAACACATTTTCAACAAGCTAGACGTCAGCTAGCAACTTACATTTACCCATGCACATCAGCAGCAAACCGAATTTAGCCTACTGGAGGAAGTTACCTAGCGTTTTGTCATTCAATGTTGACACTTGCTTGAGAAGTTGAAGTCGTTCTCTATCTCAGTTGCTTAGCGCAACGGTGATTAAAAATGGTATGGTCCACAAGGGTGTCTGAAATCGCTTTACATGAAAATGTTCCTACAGTAAAAATAGGAGTTGACTTGTATTGTAACTGTAATGATATTTTTTCACAATATCAGAAAAAAACATCTGACCCCCCCAAAACTGATATTTTTGTCTATTTGGGGGGTACTGGGTCTTCATTGGGGGGGATTTATAGTACCACCCAGTACCCCCTGTAATTCGAACTATGCACGCACGCACGGACTCGCGATCGAGATGAGCACCGGACACCAGACAGCTGTTTTTATGTCTCTGGCCGTTGCATTTGATATGAATGATTATTAATATGAATGCACTCAGTTAACAGCACACCAAACAGAAAGCAAACAGTTACAAACAGGCACTTGGCTTTATTAGAGATCGCGCGCGTGCCAGCACGCACGCACGCACGCACGGACTTGCGATCGCGATGACCACCGGACAGCGTAGCGTAAAAACAACGGGTGACAGCGGTGGACACGGCACCTTGCCGGATTCGAACCGGCGATGCTACTGGCACACTCCTTCAAGTAGCCACGACTTCTCAACTCCGGGTTACAGAAAATAACCCAACATGAGTAAAAACAAAAATGCCCTGACAGCCTCAACCCAGCGTTTGGGTTGAGAAAATAACCCAGTATTTTTTAGAGTGTGTCATGTAGCCTACTCAAGTGCCATGCAAACGGAGTTTTTCCACTCTTAAATTCATCAAGAATCGCCTAAGGACACGATTGTCACAGGATAATTTGGAGGCCTTTATGCTGATGGCGACAGAGAAAGAGGTCCTATAATGCATGACGTTAATTAAGACACGTTTGTGGAGCGGCTGCTCTGATGGGTTTCCCGTTTATCAACAAAACTACATTCGCGCGCAGCCATGGGGTAGAAGACGCTTGCCACAACGTTATAAACTTGACTTAAATAGTCGGCTGCTGTAAGCTACAATCGTAATTTTTTATATACCCCTGGCCCCCTGTTGTCTCAATGATAATAGCATCTCATTTCAGGCTATATTTCAGAGTTTGCCATTTATTTGCATTAACATCGTATTTTGTCATTTTTGGCGAAGACATGCATTCCTTTAGGGATATTGAACATATTGAACATTCTCTAACCATCGTGATTTCGAATTGGTGCAATTTTCAGCACAAAAACGTATTTTGTTCTTTTCATGGAGAGCACTGTTCTATGCTGCTTTCTGCCTCTTGCGCACGCATGTTTTCGTGACGTTACATAGAAATCCATGTATTCTAGGCTATTCTTTTTTCATTTTCATATTGCATTAATTTTTTTTGGAGGTTTGCATTGATATATTCATGTTCTTGGTTCAGTCTTTATGCATATTAAAGTTAGAGTTCATCACCAATGGGGCTACAAACGTGTTATGTCCGTGCATGTGAAGTTATATCTGTGTGTTTCGAGCACATGCATGCGCGTCCTCGTGTGGGCCGCTGGTTGGTGAAAATGCCAGGGCCGTTTTTTAATCCCAGTCCGTCACTGCACTCCATCATAACACTGGCATTTAAGTCAGATCTAACCACATGGACGCACGAAAGAAACGTCACCAACACGCCCTCTCACTAGGTGTGATTTTTATGAAGGTATATTGGGTGCAAAAGTGGCGAGCACATTTAACTGCAGATTTTGCATGTGCACACTAAAGTCGTAAATGTGTAACAGTAAAGTTGAAGTTGTACATATTTTTTTATATCTTGTTAACACAAAATAGGGGCTACGGGTTCACAAATCCTTTTTACAGGTACACAAATCCTTTTTACAGGTACACAAATCCTATCCTGTGAGTAGTCACAACTTTCAAGAGTCACGCACTCGACACTTTTGCTCCAATCGTTGCAGCGCAGTAGGTGCGAAACACATTTGCACATCCGTGTTTCATAATCTGAGAACATGCACAACATTCGTGCATTTGTAAACCCAAATGTGAACTAATGCATCCGAAGTTGTGCATCTGTGAAATAATTTCTCATTAATAAAATTCTACAGATCGCTTTGATTTTCTTGCACGACTACAAGTCAATTGATACAAGTGCTCGAATCTGCTTCTACGAGTGACGAGTGACTTTTGCTCCTGGCTAGGTGATATAATAGGTGCAAAAAGATTTGTATGTGTGCACGTCGAGCAATCGATCGAGAAAACAAGGCGGCCGGATCTGGATCCTGGATCACGCTCAGACTACCATTGCCTGCTCATAAAGTAAGTAACCTCAGCATGTTTCCTTATCAATGAAGGACACACGATTTATAGTTTTTCTTTGCACAAAGCGAGGAAAAAAATGTTGCGGTGTGCGGTGTTAAGTCCACCTTATTATTCATAATGTCTGCACAGCAAACAATTGCTAACTTGCCTTGCACTATCCAATAGTCTTCGTGCAAGATACAAGTCAGCTGTTCGAAAATTGCAGAACGATTGTGTCAGATTGTGTGTCCTAACGATTTTGGACGGGCAGTGTTATATTTCTGTACTTCTAAACTAGTTATTTATCTAGCGATAGCTAGCTTGATCTGGCACTGGAGGATTTAGCAAGCAGGTAAACTAAGCTAAACATAGCGGCCATGATAATGTAAACCAACAAACAAGATAACTTTCTTCATATTATTATCATGTTACTTACCTTATGAGCAGGCAATGGTAGTCTGAGCGCGATCCAGATCCGGCCGCCTTGTTTTCTCGATCGATTCGCTCGACGTGCACACATACAAATCGTTTTGCTCCTATTATATCACCTAGCCAGGAGCAAAAGTATCGTCACTCGTAGAAGAAGATTCGAGCACTTGTATCAATTGACTTGTAGTCGTGCAAGAAAATCAAAGCGATCTGTAGAATTTTATTAATGAGAAATTATTTCACAGATGCACAACTTCGGATGCATTAGTTCACATTTGGGTTTACAAATGCACGAATGTTGTGCATGTTCTCAGATTATGAAACACGGATGTGCAAATGTGTTTCGCACCTACTGCGCTGCAATGATTGGAGCAAAAGTGTCGAGTGCGTGACTCTTGAAAGTTGTGACTCACAGGATAGGATTTGTGTACCTGTAAAAAGGATTTGTGTACCTGTAAAAAGGATTTGTGAACCCGTAGCCCCTATTTTGTGTTAACAAGATATAAAAAAATATGTACAACTTCAACTTTACTGTTACACATTTACGACTTTAGTGTGCACATGCAAAATCTGCAGTTAAATGTGCTCGCCACTTTTGCACCCAATATACCTTCATAGATTTTAACCGCATGTTCTACTTGTCGTTCAGACACAGCACATTTACATAATGTCCGGAGGAAATACTGGGGGGGGGGGGAGTAGGGGAGACCGGGGCTGGTTGGAACACTTTTCACTCTCGGTTATATTTCTCCGTCTTACAATGCGTTGAAATGGTCAAATTGTGATTAACTGAAAGCTTGGGATCTCAGCTACAAAATGTATACATTCAATGTCAACAAATTATCCCTTGTTTTGAGTTATATATGATTAAAGTGGTGTTGTGCACGTGTTCCAACCTGCCCCATGCACGGGGTTGGTTGGCACATGTAGTCGGGGTTGGTTGGAACACCTATGTTATAGTCCTTTGCAGTACTCCTTTTGCTTTTCACTACCTGTAGGGCTACCTGTAGGGCTTTGCTGATTTCTTTTCTGTGTGTTTTTCTTCAGTAGGGCCCACCGTCAAGACCAATTTGGTCCCTACCGATTTTTTTTACTTCAAATGTTTAAAAATGTCTGAAATGCTTCCAAATGTAAAACTATGTTCAGTAATTACAATAACAATGTTAAAATAAAGATTGATGATGTTTTTATGTGTAAAATACAAAGTTTATAGATTTGTCACAAAATAGCCATAGAGAATGTATGTGCCAACCAACCCCAAAATCAGTGTGCCAACCTGCCCCGCCCACATTAGGTCAAACTTTTTTGCACCAATGCTGTTAGCCTGCTAATATCGGTCACCTCAGGTTTTTAAACTTCATTTTAAATTATAGATGAGTCCCCTAGCAATCAATTATAATTAATATTTTTTATATATCCCTAACTATTACCCTTCTAGGATGTATTTAGTGGGAGGTGCATATTCTAAGTTTTGACACTACAAAATCAAAAAGTTGTTCTCACCTAAAGGGTTAATGACCTGGAGACCAGTTACATACGTGAGTTTACTCTACTCAATAAGGCCGTCAGTTTAGTGTTGGAATTTTGTTGCAGCTCCCTCTAGTAGCCTGGATATTAACAGTGTCTCAACCTGCCCTTGTTCCAACCAGCCCCGGTCTCCCCTAGTATAAACACCGGGTGAATTCGGACTTCCATATGACCGGTTATGTCGTTCAGATATACGGCCCCACCGTTTAACACCGGCAGAACCTCCGGTCTTACACTTACGGTATGTCTGAAAGCGCTTATAGAGTCCGACTTTGAGTCTGCTGCAGCCACAGTCATCTTCAACCAGTATCAGGAGATACGTTCTACTATTTTGCGCCGATTATTGTTGTCTGTTGTTCTCGCAGGTGGTGTTTGCGAATATGTATCAAAACAAAACAAGCTCTTAATTTGGGGTTAAAATGCATTGTAACGTGCGTTACGGAAGTTTGTACCGAGTAAATATTACCCAATTTTTTTTTTGTAATGCCTTACATTACCGCGTTACCGCAAACAGCAATATATTACAGTAATTACATTACTTTTGTAACGCATTACTCCCAACACTGTTTATAAATCAGTAAATGGAGCAGGACCTAAATACCTGTCAGACATGCTTCAGCAGTACACACCTTCGCATCCTCTCAGGTCCCAGGTGAAAAACCTGCTAGTAAAACCTACTGTTAGAACTAAACATGGTGAAGCAGCTTTTAGCTGCTATAGACAAGTGCTATTTCAAGAAAAAGTCCTTGTATATGGGCAGGGCTGCCAACTTTTCAAAAAACCTTGGAGTGAGATTTGGTGGGGCCAACCAAAATTTTGCTGCATAAATTTTTGTTTGGCTCATTCAGCATTATACCGTACAGTAAAAAAAACGCACATCAGTGGTTCTCAGGTGTAGGGACCAGGCATGGACGGATTATGAGCTTTCGGGCCCTTGGGCCCAGATGTATTAAGGGCTCCCCACTAATTGTCGTATATGTGGAAGGGGGGTTTGGAGGTACTCCCCCAGAATTTTTTTAATTAGTTTAATGTGATTTCCTGTATTCTGGTGCATTTTGGGGATGGGCAATACTAAATGCAATCAGATTCATAGCCTACATCCTGATGTGTTGATATTGAGGCAATGATTCCATGCAAAGGCTTGGGCTTCATTCCATGCAAAGGCTTGGGCCCCCTGACACCTTGGGCCCCTGGGTCTGGGCCCGGAAGGCCTGTGCAGTAATCCATCCCTGGGACCAGGGTCCCAGAGTTATATGAACATTGGTATCAAAGGGATCTAGCCTACTACTAGGACCATCGGTGTCGGAGGCATTGTGAAAGTGGGCGGGACATTTCAGCGGGGGGTATGGGGGTCCTCCCCCAGAAATTTTTTTTTGGACTAGATGCAATTTCCTGAATTCTGGTACATTTTAACAGGTTATTTAGATACTTCTATATAACAAAATAAAGCCAGCCTACGAAATTAATAAAAAGTAAATCATGCATAATTTAAAAATAACTCAATAGGCTACTTGGCTATGCAATAAGGTTTCCATTACAGCACCGCGGATGGTTTGTTTGAAATCCCGACACATGGAACGTAATAGTGATCATCAAATACCTCCCCAGATTTCAGTGCCCATCAGTCCCAACATTTAACAATATAATCAAACAGTCCAAAAGTAAATTAAATATCAAACTAAACCGAAAATGTCATGCTTTAGAAGGCCTACCAGTATGCCGCTCCAAGAAACGCATGTCTCAAAATAAAACTTGCATAAGAAATAAAGGGCTGTCTCGAATACAATCCTGCCCCTAAAGGCCTGTACTTTGTCTTAAGACCCCGGCCATAATTTGAGGATTTACAGTATCTAAGTAGACAAACTGGCTTCAGATATCCAACAGAGTGAATAGAGATTGTGCAGTCTTAGCTGTGGTTAGTGACGTGATGCTGTTAATGGGGAGTTTTACATACCCTAGCGCAAACCTATAGGTTATTATTTATTTGGCATACCTATAAGGCTTTTTACCTTATCAAAAGTGAGGGGGACGACTGATCTCTTCAACACTGCGGGGGATTTGGCGCTTGTCACTGTGTGTGTGACAGAAGCGGAATGGGAGAATGCGTGTAACAAAAAAAAAAAAGTTTATGAGCGATTTACGCGAAAATGGGAGAATCCAATGAAAATGACAATGAAGCACTAAACAGATGCTGAAAACAGCACTGGTATTTCACACGGCAAAAGTGGGGGTGGGGGGTCCAAACTAACAATTTTAAAGAGTGGGTGGGTGTTTTGTAAGAATTTAAGAAATGTTTGTATATTTTGCATCAATCAGATGCACTTTCAAAATAAATTCAGAGGTCAGACTTGCTTATTTTTATGGAAATATTTGTGCTGTAGCCTAAGCTATTTTACACTTCAGAATTATAACCATGCACACACAGGTGGAATAGTTATGGTGATATTGCAATAAGTTCACAACCACAAAAACATATGCTACATTTCACAGTTCAGAAATGTGTGTACATTTCAGCACTCCATGAAATTATGCAGAAGTGGTCACCTGTGTTATTCAGCTAGTTTATTTAAGATAATATATTGGTCATTGTAATGGCCATAGCCTATAGCCTACATGCTATTCCTTTTTCAGGATGTACCCATATCTGCATGATGTGAATGTTTGCATATGGCTTATGTCAGGCTTTATATCAATATTTGTGTCTCGTTATTTGATTTTCTTCATATTGTAACGTCGGCGCAAAAGACAGTGTTAGCGTTCTCCCGCGCAGGGGATCCTGGGATACGAGAGCGAACATTTGGGGGGTTTATGTCGTTATTCTCCTTAGTTTTGTGTGCAATGTTAGCGTCTTTATTGTAACATGTTTCCCTTTTAGTTCTCCCTCGTGTGTGATCCTTTTTGTGTGGGAGGCTGCGTCCTCCCCTGTATGTGTAGTGTGTGTGCGTGCTTGACCTGCCCTGTTTGCATTGGGTTCTGTGTCCCGGCTCTCGTTCCCAGTGATTAAACCTTTTGATTGGACAACTGTGTGGTTCGCTATCATATCGTTACAATATTTTTGCATTAATGTCACTAGGAAGCATGCCAATATAACTATATTCATCTATCTGTAATGGGATTGGCTGGAACCTGACAATATAAGAACCATGATAGTGGGATAATCTATGGCTGAGCAATTTACAAAAATGTATGTAGGCCTACTGACAAATAGTTAACATTAGAATACATTATAATTTCGCCCCAATGAGGCTATGTAGAAATGTATTGCAATTTCAAAACCGGATTACTCTGGAACCACTTATTGCACAGAGGCATGCTTTATATCCTCGTATTCGGTAGGTTTGCTGTTTATTGTGAAATAGGGTTTTCCACGTGTTGTGTGAAGGGTTAGTGAAATATTAAACCGAGAGTAATGGGTAAATGCAAATATGATTAGCCTAAATTGCACGTCGGTTCAATGTTAATTCTCTCGCGAACCATTTATCACAGCAACTTGGCGCTAATATCATTGGAAAGCTTAGATTCCGCACGTTCACATGATGTGTGATATCATATGTATAGGTTTAGTTTAGTTGAACCTCATCTGCCAGGTATTTAACCTACCAGGTTGACACTTCAGCGTGAAAAATACTCAATAATACTCAAAGCATACCGGGGAAATGGGGGGGGGATGCGCCTGGGATGGCTTCTGAAGTAGCATCGCAAATGAGAGAAAATTTAGAAAATTCCACAGACAGGGGGTGCTCTTGAACCCTCTCACCGTCTCTGAAAGCATAATCGTGGCTCAACAGGTAGATCTATAGATAGGCTAAACTCATTTTTCAGGCATCTGACCGACCGGGTTGACACTTCAGCGTGAGAAATCGGGGGTGTGGCGTGTGAGCGTGTGAAATTAATCAAATGCGTGTGTCTCACGGCCAATGCGTGAGAGTTGGCACCTATGATATGGGTCTAGAGGCATTTAGTAAAGTTGGGAACAGGACTTTTTATCATAATTAACATGTGCTGAATCCAACTAGCCCTGTTCCCAAGCAGAATTTTGAGTTTTTGACCATCTAATTAGCATAAACAAAATGGCTGCCAAAATGGCGATTTAGGGGACTTTCTTCAGACTGGCATCATTATACCATGTAAATAAATTAATATTGTTCACATCTGTGCATCTCAGAAATCTCCTGTGGGCAATAAATAAAAAGTAAAGGCTATGAAAAATATAAAAATGCAAAAAAAACTATTATTATGCTAATTAGCATTATAATCACCTTATTATACTCTTGACTATGTTTACGGTCCTCTTTGGCAAAGAGTGTGGCCTGACTTCATTGGTAAACATCTTCTTTGTGGTGGGTGGGACACATGTTTGGAGTTTAAAATAATTGGAGTTCCTTTGAACTAATCACGAACAACCGTAGAAATATCAGTAGAATATCTCTATGTTTAAGTGTAATAAAGTGTGTACATTTATAAATATAAATAGAATACTATGGGTGGATAGGGGCAAAATGTTCGCCTCCTTGTTGTCCCTGTGAAGGTTGCCATCGAAATGGACAACTCAACAGGCACAGGCAAGGAGGCACCGGCGGGGGGGGGGGGCTTGATGGAGGGGTGTGAGGAACCAGTGATGCGCTGAGCAGTTTTCACCATCCTCTGCCGTCCTTTCCAGTCGGAGGCAGAGCAGTTGCCATACCATACTGTGACACAGTTGGTGAGGATGCTCTCAATGGTGCAGCCGTAGAGGTTTAGAAGTTCACCAGGATCTGAGGAGAGAGGTTGTGTTCTTTAGTCTACTCAGGAAGAAGAGATGTGGTTGAGGGTCCAAGAGAGGTCCACAGAGATGTGGACACCCAGAAACATGAACTGGTGACATGCTCCACCTCAGTCCTGTTGATGAGGATGGGGCTTTGTGTGCTAGCTTTTGACTTCCTGAAGTCCACAATGAGGTCTTTGGTCCTCTTGGTGTTGAGAGCCAGGTTGTTGTCGGTGCTCCGCGATGTTAGGTGCTGGACCTCCTCCCTGCAGGCTGTCTCATTATTGTTGCTGATGAGAGCAATCACCTTAGTGTTGTCTGCAAACTTGACAATGGTGTTAGAGCCATGTACAGATATGCAGTTGTAGGTGAAGAGGGAGTAAAGGAGGGCTTAGCACACGCCAGTGTTCAGGGTGAGGGTTGAGTGGGTGAGGTTATCTAATCTAACAGACTGCAGTCTGTTGGTTAGGAAGTCCAGAATCTAGTTTCAGAGGGAGGTATTGATGTCCAGTTCACTGAGTTTGGTGATCAGTTTGGAGGGGATAATGGTGCATGCTGAACTGAAGTCAATGAACAGCATTCTCACATAGGTGTTGGTATTGTCAAGGAGGGACAGGGCAGAGTGAATTGCCATAAAGATGGCATCCTCTGTGCTCCTGTTCTGGCAAATTATCTTGAAGCATTCTATACTGCAAACAAAATCTACCTCTGGGTACAAATAAAGTAACTTAAACTTGAACTTGCACTAGTTATAAAGTTATTCATCTAGCTATTAATTCACAGGACATGGAATCATTTTACTAACACAAATGTTATGAAGAAATATGGGTGACACTTTATGGTAAAGGTACATGAATTATCATGAATTCATGCATTAATTAATTCATGATTTATGCATTACTTCATTCCTTTATATCCTATGAATCATCAGGAATTGACATGCATTCATATACTCTCATTCATGATGACCTCATGTATGAACAACACATCAACTAAAGCATTAGGTGTGAGGCATGATTATCATGAATTTTAGGATAATTGCTCATGCATTTATCATGTCTGTGGCCCCTCAAATAAAGTAGTGAATAATGACATGTGTTTAGAGAACTCCAAAATTATGTTCAAATCAGAATTTGAGCAGTGATGACCACATTTTTGGCAGAAAGATAAAGTCATGATCATGGTTAATACATCATAATTCATAATTCATAAAACCTAATACTTTAGTAATGTGTTCATGTATGAGGTCACAAATGACAAACTATGAACTCAGTAAATTTCTGATGATTAATTAGATATTAATGAATGAATACATAAATCATGAATTAATTAATGTACCCTTACCGTAAAGTATTACCGAAATGGGTAAAGGCCTGTGTAACTTACTCCGACACTACATACATTACCAACCCAATTCGCTTCAATTATGTAAATGTAATTTAAATCAGGTTTTATGGCCAAGTATACTTGGGTATACAAGGAATTTGGTCTCTGCATGTATCCCATCCGTGAATTAGTGAACACACAGGTCACACATTGAAGCACCTGGAGCAGTGAGCTGCCTTGCTACAGTGATGCTCGGGGAGCAGTGAGTGGTTTGGTGCCTTGCTCAATGGCACTTCAGCCGTGGATGTGGGCATGGGAGACTAGTGCTCAACCTTTCCACCACCCACATTTTTCCTACTGGTCGGGGATCGAACCGGCAACCCTTTGGTTTCAAGCCCGACGACCTAACCAGTAGGCCACAATTTTAAACTTTACATTTCATCATTACACATCTTTCTTGACCCTCAGAAAACATAAGTCTCATTCGTCAAATACCGTGTGCCTGCTCAGTTATAAAATTTTAACAATAACATTTTTCAAAGGTTTTTTCAGGTAATTAACATGGGCATAATACTAGATTTTTTTTCTTTTTTTCACAGCCTGTATCCTTGATCTATTGGCCAAGGAAGATTTCTGTGAACAATATGAATTAATTTACATGGTATAATGACATCCGCCCAATGAAAGTGCCCAAAATCGCCATTTTGGCAACCATTTTGTTTATGCTAATTCGATGGTCATAAACTCAAAATTCAGCTTGGGAACAGGGCTAGTTGGATTCAGCACACCTTAATTATGTTAAAAAGTCCTGTTCCCAACTTTTACTAAAAAATGCCTCTAGGAAGCACATATCTCAAAAATATCACCTGTCGCGGCTCAGCTGTGAAATCAACTTTTGGATGACATCAAAAAGGCCCCAACAGCCAGTTTTAAATCTAGACTTAAGACCAAACTGTTCTCAGATGCTTTCTGCTAACTGTGCCGAGTTACAAATTCTGAATCTGCCTTGATAATTATTCTACTTTATCTTTTATTACTTTTTTTTACTACTTTTGCCTTTGTTTTTTGCTTACTAATTATCCTTTATTTTTAAATTATTTTACCTTGTGTTTTATGTTTTCTTTTTATTATGATCTTTACCTTTTAACTATTCTTTGACTATATTGCCTTTCTATGCTTTTTATTTGTTATTATTGTTTGGTTTTGTTTATGTAAAGCACATTGAATGACCTCTGTGTATGAAATGCGCTATATAAATAAACTTGACTTGACTTGACTTGACTAAACAGCACACAAAAACAGAAAGCAAACAGTTACAAACAGCCAGGCACTTTGCTTCATAAGAGATCCACGCACGCACGCACGCACGCACGCACGGACTTGCGATCGAGATGAGCACCGGACACCGGACAGCTGTTTTTATTTCTCTGGCCGTTGTATTTGATACGAATGGTTATTAATATGAATGCACTCAGTTAACAGCACACCAAACAGAAAGCAAACAGGCTTGGCTTTATTAGAGATCGCGTTTGCCAGCACGCACGCACGCATGCACGGACTTGCGATCGCGATGACCACCGGACAGCGTAGCGTAAAAAAAACGGGTGACAGCGGTGAACACGGCACTTTGTCGGATTCGAACCGGCGATGCTACTGGCACAGTCCTTCAAGTAGCCACGACTTCTCAACTGAGCTACGCAAGCGCTTCTTCACACAGTGCTCGGTGTTATGTACATTAGTAGAGTCTCGTGACGCTGGCTGTTGCGTGTAGCCTAGGTCATATTTGGTAAAATTGATCTGTATTTCTCTGGCTGTTGCAATTGATATCAACGATTAGTATGAATGCCCTCAGTAAACAGCACACAAAAACAGAAAGCAAACAGTTACAAACAGCCAGGCACTTTGCTTCATAAGAGATCGTGCGCGCACGCACGCACGCACGCACGGACTCGCGATCGAGATGAGCACCGGACACCGGACAGCTGTTTTTATTTCTCTGCCCGTTGCATTTGATATGAATGGTTATTAATATGAATGCACTCAGTTAACAGCACACCAAACAGAAAGCAAACAGTTACAAACAGGCACTTGGCTTTATTAGAGATTGCGTCTTGTCTACACCCATTCAGAGCACAAAGTGCAGAGATCTCTGTTAAATCAAGTTTAATAGACTTAATAGACTTTTACATAGTACCAGCTGAAGTCTGTAAGGCCTTTCGTAGCTTATGTAAGTGTGATGAAAAGAAAGGGTAAAGGATCAGATAGACAGACAGGTGTGTGTGTGTGTGTGTGTGTGTGTGTGTGTAAGAAAGAGAAAGAGAGACACTACCAGCATGGATGGATTATGAACTTTCAGGCCCCTGGGTCCAGATGTATTAAGGGCCACCCACTAATTGTTGCGGGGGACATTTTTAAAAATGTATTTGATGTGATTTCCTATATTCTGGTGCATTTTGGGGATGGCCAATACTTTAATTCAATCAGATTCATAGCTTATATGTTGATATGATGTGTTGATACTGAGGCAATGATTCCATGCAATGGCTTGAGCCCCCTGACTCCTTGTCTCCCCTGGGCTTGGGCCTGGTAGGCCCATGCAGTAATCCATCCTTGACTACCATTGACAGTTGGCTGATAGCCTGCAGTGATAGAATTTAGAATATCAAATAACCTGAAGCACATAGTGCTCTGTTCTTCATGGTTGGTGATATTCAGGGACGAATCATGGCTTGTGCCAAGTGTGCACGTGCACAGGGGCCCTCAGCCAATGGGGGCCCTCGGATTAAAAAAAAAAATTGCCATGAATTTAGGCTAGATTATGCCCGGTGCTTCTGTCTGTTAATTTGCGGCACAACTGAATGGTGATATGGAACCGCGGACCAAAAGAAAAATAAACTAAATGTTTTCCTGATCAATAAATACTTCTTAATTCATAAAATATATAGAGGCATAACATTAGGTGGAAGTGATAGGCTATGAGTGCTCATTCAATGTGTATGCGTGTTTGCGAAAGTGAAACTGACCCACTCGTGGGTAGGTGAATGAAGTGGATTCCTGCAATGTTCATGAAAACAGCATAGCGTTTGGATAGCCTAATAAATCGCGACTTGTTGTAGGCCTAACAGTAGCTTATATCGTAGCAAATAGCCTATGGCGATGCCAATGACAGATAGGCCTACACTTATTTCACTCGTCTCGCTGGAGTGAGCGCATAATGTGGGCTGTTGCGCAAAGAAATTAATTAGGGAGATGATCTGCATCTCCATTTACCAAACGCTATAGTTTTGCTAACATCTCCACTGTTAACGTGAAATATGTCTCCATGCAAGGTAGTGTCAAGCAGCAGCGAAGTGAAAACTTTATCATGCAGGTAGCTAATGTTCACGTCACCTGAGTCAGACAGAAAACGGGCCCTGCTTGCTCTGTTAAAGTTTGTATGCCCCATCCAAACTGCGTTAAAAGGGTATATTTAACAGCCAGAATTTCAACACACACACACACTCACACACACACAGACACACACACCATTCATAATTGTAATACTTTCAAAGGTTTTAACTACTGTTTTTTGATTGTCATCTATGGCAATAAATATTTATTGTATTTCAGTATGCCTCAGCGTCCCATTATTACAGAAAAAAGTGTGTTTTAGTTTTAAGGTTGTGGTGTGTGGTGGGGGGGGGGGGGGGCTCGGAGGGGCCTCGGGATCCTTTGCCTTGGGCCTCAAAGTGTCCAGGTCCGTCCCTGGGTGTGTCTTTCTGTTAGTCAGGTGATGGCACACATATTCTAAAAGAAACAGATTTTGGGCTATGTATCCAGTGGCAGATATGTGTGGACTGGTGAATGAACCATCACTAGAGACATATGCCAAATTTCTTGTTTTTGTCCATTAGAGAGTATAGAGATGGGGATCACAGATCAGCCAACGATTACATTGTTACAGTGCAGTTATCTTACAAGAGAACAAAGCAGTTTGGCACAGGAACTGCTACAAATCCACCTGTAACAGTGAGCATCTGCAGCATGCTAAGATTCGCTACTAGAAATCATTGTCTTCAGAAAAGACGTGGTAGACCATCTTCTGAACCTGCAGCAACACCTGTAACTGCATCAAGTCCATCTAGTCCATCTGTACACTTGTTCAGCAGCAGCTGCTTCCAGCATAGATAAGGGCTTCTTCTGTCAGAAGCAGACAAAAGAGCGTCTTCATGAGGTGTCCTCTTTCAATGCAGGCAACCAACCAAGAACTATAAGTAATATTTTGAAGTCAATGACTTTTAACAGGTAGCCAGTGTAAAGATGCTAGGATGGGGAAAATATGTTCATATTTTGTGTGTGTGTGAGCAGCTGCATTTTGAATAAACTGTTAGCTCTTTAGACAGGTATTATTACAGCAAGCATAATAGCATTGCAATAGCATTGCAATAGTCTATCCTTGAGATGACAAAACATTAATTTCTTGGCATCTGGTAAGGAGAAGGACTTCCTTATCTTTGAAATGTTCCTTGGTAATGGTAAAATTAAGTTTTGGTGATCTGTTTTATGTGATTACTTAGTGCTAGGTCCTGGTCAATTATAACTCCCAGGTTTTTAACATTTGTGGATGAGGTCAGTGGAAGATCACTATATGTAGCCTGTGATGTGGATAGGATATCCTTCATCTTTTTGAACCTAAAACCATGACTTCTGTTTTATCTGAGTTCAAAAGCAGGAAATTATTCGTCCTCCATGTCTTTATAGCTCTTATACATGTGTCAAGTTTGTCTAACGGGGTTAATTCATCAGGTTTTATGGAGAGGTATAGTTATGTATCATCTGCTAAACAACAGGGGCCCCAGTACTGAGCCTTGAGGCACTCCATATTTTACCATAATCTGGGTAGATGGTTTATTATCTCATTGAGTGCCAAAAACGTAATATTACGTTTTTCCTTCCCATGCGTTGAGTGCCAAAAATGTAATATTAAGTTTTTAGCTTTTTTTTTTTTCAATTACGAAACTAGACACTCTAACACACCTTATATGTGATTTTGGGAACTCTGTGATGAATGGAAATGAAATATATGACGATCGTGAAACTCATGAAAACGCACAATCTGGACATTTTATCTGGACATTTTGTCATAACTCGGTTGCCGCTTTGGGTCGAATCAGTGACGCATGCACGTCGTCAGGTCAAAACCAGGCCATTTTCGTGGGTCTATCACTAGGTGGCAGTCTCGCCAGGTCTCGCTGATCACTTCCTGGAAAGTTCACACAAGTAAGTAACAGGCAACACTTCATATTTCATGAAAGACGTTATATCTCCATTTCTGGAAAAAAACAGCGATTTTGATGAAAACTAGCCACTGTTTAGCTTGGGATTTCTCAGGAACAGAGGCGTGTAGAAATACACGGTTTGCACCCACCGAGAGCTTAAAGTCTCACCTTTTAATCGAGCTATTGTATGTGTTCATAGCTATAACACAGAATATGCTGTGGCTGTACAAAAATCATCAACAATGGTCTAGATTGCTGGCACTCTAGGACAAAGCTCCCGAAAACAGCTTGGCATTCAATGAGTTAAGGACCTGTACAAATTGTTGACGGTTAGGAAGCTATGATCTAAACCAAGCGAGTGCTGAGTCTTTGATGGCTATCAAATTTTCAAGCCTAAGTAGTATGTCATGGTCTATGCTGTTAAAGGCAGCGCTGAGGTCCAGGAGGACCGGTATAGATACAAGGCTAGGTTTTTTGAGGGAGAGGTTAATAACAGATGTCTTAAACGACTGCGGTACATGCCCTGACAGAATTATTTATAATCTAGAGCAAAACATTATCCAGGAAGGGGAGACCAGTCTTAAGAAGGTGAATACAAATAGGGTTTAGTAGACTAGTTGTGGAGGTGACATTGTGGAGGTGAGATCTAATATGTTGTGTATATGTAAATGAATTAAATGTTGTTTGAGGTCTCATCTGTGATTCAGTGATTTTGCTATCTTTCAGCAATGGAGTTTGTGTATTTGGTGAAACTGATTGGTTATTGATCTTATCTCTAATTGTTTGACATACAATCATAATACTGACATACAATCATACTGTTGAAAATAATAAAATAACTGTTTTGTGAACTTTATTCAACATAGCCAGTGATTTAGGCAATATTTATGGTGTTAATTATAGTGAAATGTCACAAAAATAGGGTTAAAACAGGTAAAAAAAATGGAGACATCATTTCTCCATGTTCAATGACCTCTAAAGACAGTCCAACCACTCTCCAAAAATTAACATTTCAATCCCACAGAAACCACATAGGCCCCCTGACTATATGCACAACAGCAGAATCCAACAACAGGCAAGTCGACATACTTGACGACATGTGCAAAAACAGTAGCCTGGTGTTACCATCCTACGTACTTCCGGCCAAAATTTGATTCCAGCCTCACACGTAGTCTGGCCCAACCGACAGTATGCGGTTCGCATACGACCGCGCCAATCAGCGAACAGTTGAGTGATGACGCGGAACTTGCCTGCCGAGTTGCTTGTAGTTCAACAGCATAGCAACAATGGCGACGGAGGAAGAGACGCTAGAAGCTATCCACGAAGTTGTCTCAACTCTCGAGGGCATTACGCAATTAAAGCAGGAACAAGAGGCTTGTCTTGTCAATTTTATAAATGGCAAGGACGTCTTATAACTCTCCTTCCAACTGGCTTTGGGGAAAGTTTGATTTATCAGAGTGATAGCTAAACCTAAACGCACAATTGTAGGCTACTACATGCATCACTACTTATCATGTTTTCAAATAAACGTTTGCTGCTCGTTATTCTCCCCCCTACTCTCAAATTACCTTAACAAAATCAATGCGGCATAGGCCTACTTAAGGAATGGAATGTTAGCTACTAGCTACCCTACCCTACCGAGCGGGGCTCAAGGCGAGGCGGTGTGTCTTGACGTGAGCTAGCCGGTTACCGAGCGGAGCTCAAGATAAGGCTGCTGTGATTGTGCTTGACTGGGACTAGCGGTTACTGAACTGGGCTCAAGGTAAACCGCTCCGTGTTTGTGTTTGACAGAGGCTAGCCTGTGGCCGAGCTGGGCTCCAGGCGAGGCTACCGTGCTTGTGGACAGTAACGTTAGCCAGTCACCGAGCGTGGCTCAAGGTAGGCTGCGTTGTTTTATGCCGAGGCAAGCTCCAGGTTAAATAACACGTAGGTCGTCAGTACAATCCAACTTATCCGAGAGTGTAGTCTGAACAGCCCGTGGAGAACAAAGTAAGCTCCGACGAAGTCACCGGGCTGCGTAGAACAAAAATCGTCTGATAAGTGGCGAGAAGAGATAAGAGG
This sequence comes from Alosa pseudoharengus, assembly GCF_046254945.1. Classification (NCBI taxonomy): domain Eukaryota; kingdom Metazoa; phylum Chordata; class Actinopteri; order Clupeiformes; family Clupeidae; genus Alosa; species Alosa pseudoharengus. The sequence goes on from NW_027468565.1 coordinate 5,883,135, forward strand.
GAAAACTGGCGTGTGACAAGAGCTGATATAATCTCGGCGACGTGACGCTTTTGGTATACAACTCTCGGTCTGTGGCTGGCGCAAGTTAGAGATATATCCACTACGAAGAGACTGCCCTAGCGGTCAGGTAGCCTGCATACTAGCCAGCGGTCTGTTAACTACTGAGAGCAGAAGAGCCTGAAGCGGAAGTGGGAAGCGTAAAAGCCTGAACTCCGGCGCACAGCACACGTCATTACCAAACGTTGCTGATTGGTTAATAAGGGAACTCCAATGATTTTAAACCTCAAAATAAGCATCCGCCCATTACGGAGACAGATTATTATTACTTTGTTCCAGACTGTATGACGAAGAGAAACGTAGTCACAGGCGGTAAGGACCAGGCTACAAAAACAGAGTCATGGCACAACATCACTGTCAACACTAGGGGGTGTCGTTTTGTAAGGTGAGCAATGACATGAACGAAGGCCGTTTTGTCACGTCTGTCGTAAAGTGAATGTTGCATAGACTTCTTCAGTGGACATAAGTAGTTGACAAAAGCAATATTTAGTCGACATGCGCATTATTTTTGACACTAATGGAACGCCATAGTATTCAGCATTATGTCCACGAAAGGAAAATGCCACCAGTCAATTTCGTCCACGAAATGATGTGCTCTCTTCAGTGTTTCGTGGACACAATGCAAACCAATTTGTGCACTCCGTGGACAAAAGGCGTTACGATGTAACATGGTTTCGTAATGAATATATGTATTTCGTCACACGAAAGTCATTCTGTCCACGAAATAAGGCATGTTACATTTGGCGCCCACGCCACACACACACACACACACACACACACACACACACACACACACACTATTGTCTAATCCTACCGCCTCAGGTGCACTAACCATCATTCTCCACAGCGTCCTTGGCAGCGCTGTTACGGCTCTGTCTCATCCGACGTAAGTTTAGTCAGTGCCCCCAGCTCCTCTAGTTGCCTGCCACAGTACTGAGTACAGCCATGGCTCTTTTGAAATCATGCAAGATTATCTCCGCTGTTGGGGGTCATAGTCCTGTTCTTGGAGTGTTTCCTATTCGTGCAAGGTAAGTGGATGCCTTCATGTACCATGTTCTTGTGAAATTACTTCTAACGTTATCCAGCCTGTTGGTTTGTGTTGAGTTGGTAGCTACCATGCTAGCAATCAGAGTGCAAATGAGATGAGATGTTAGCTAGACAGGTAGCATGGTTAACCTGGTAAATCACACCACAAATAACACCATTGCTGGGGAATATAGTTACCACTGCATGGAAATAATCCACTTTCAACTACTGATGCACAAAATGCACCAGCATTACCACATTTGTGTAGAATCGGTCTAATAGGTAGTTGACATTAGCTTGCTAGTTAAAGTAAGGTTTCTTAGCCAAACGTTACATGCTCACTCACCCAGCAATGTTTCAGTTTGGTGTCAATGGGAACTTTATTCACCTTGATGATTGAGTGTTTGGATATGTTAGCTGCAATGCTAACGACATTGGAATGCTGCCTTTCCATGGCAAATGCTAGTAAGGCCTAGCTGGCTAATGGAAGTACTGCGCCAAGGTTGTTCAGGGCTTCAGAATGACTTTCCCAAGAGGTGCAATTAGCTTGCTGGCTAGTGTAGTATTTGAGTAAGTGAGCTTAGGAGCCATAACTTGGATCGGGAGGGATCTTTTCAGTTTTAACGACATTATATTCATATCTCGTCAACATAACCAGATAAATATGAAAACAATTCTGATTGGTCAGGTCAGGTGATTGCTAGCGTTAGCTGATAACAGTAACGTTGTAGTTGACGTTAACGTTACTGTCAGACTCCAGCAAATTAAGCTTATCCTCCTCAGAGGCCGAGCCACGGAGGTTTTTGAAGCTAACCCGATTGTAGGATCTTTAGCTCTTGCTTGTTCACAGTACAAATTGGCACGTTCGACTAAGCTTACCTGCTGGAAGTTTGATTTGTTATCATTCTCAGATGGACCTGCCTCTTGGACATGTGATGTAGGCAGCAGTAGAACTATGTGTCTGGTGTTTTCAGAATAGTTGGTATCCAGAATCTGGCTGCTACAATATACGTTACATTTGGATGTTTCTATGTCTTTGTGGTGTGCTGTGGCAAAATGAATAAATAATATAGCTGATGTAATCTGGTACCCACAATTATAGAATGGAGGCAGGTACATTTGTACATGCCCAGGTCATGCAAGCTTCAAATACAGATATAGTACCAGCAGGGTTTGTAAGTAGTTTTACTGGTTTGACTTGTGCCATTCTTATGCCCTCCATTTATTGTGTTAAATGCTCCAAATGTCAAGCACTTTGAGCTGCATTCTGTGTATGAAAGGTGCTATACAAAAAAACACTTATTATTATTATTAATATTATTATTATTTGTTTGGAGTTCGAAAAACACTGAGCCTATATGGTCATTCTGCACGTGGTCCATGTAAAAAGGTGACCATACTAATGCTGAGTAGGAAGTTTTAAGCATAGGACATGTCTTTCCTTGCACCAATTTCAGAGTAAGTCAAAATGACCTACAACCAGCAACAACCATTCTGTTTATTTTGCAAGCAAAAAGCATACCCCATTCATCAAGTTTTTGTTTAGTGCACACTCCTCCTTGCATACTTTTTCTCATCCTGCCCTTTCAGAAGTAGCCCTTGGTCCTCAGCTCATACTATATTTAGAGTGGGCCATCATGGAGCTGAAGCTCCAAAAGTAACCTGAGAACTCAACAAGGATTGTTGCATTGGCATTAACAGAAGTTAAAGGTGAAAATGACTGATTACATTCAAGTTACTCTAAATAGGCCTAATTAATTTCTGTCCCACTCAAATATCTCAAATACATGTTTGAGATGCTTCTAGGCTACCTTTCTGCAGCCTCGTTTTCAAACCATTTATTTATTATTATGTTTAATGGCAATACTGCTTATGCAAAAGAGTGGATTTCAGAATGTCATACTTATTCTTAGAGATGGAATCATATCATTGTCTTCAGAAAATGATGGGGAAAGTATCGTAATTATACTCGCTGACTATGCTTAGATGATCAAAATACTTTTCTGCCCACTCTGTGGTGTTTAAAAACATGAAATCCCACGCATGCTGAGCCTCTTAACCAAAGCAAGCAACAGTTGAGCACAAAGGTATTTTGGATCTTGGGGCTTTATCTCAAGAAATACGCCTGTAGATTAAATACAATGGTGTGATAAAGAAGTGGTAGGCTAGTTCAATGGACTCTTTCGACATAGAAATACTCATTTACAAGTTTTATTCTGGGAATGAACAGGGGCCAGTGCATCTTACAGCAACTGAGTGTGTGAAAAGATTTTCATTGTGGAATGTTCAGCAGCCCTTTTTTCACCCTCGTGATGTGGCCAAAAGACCCTTCTTAGTGGCAGCAACATAGAACTGGTTTACACAAGAGCTGAGGGGTATTCCATCAACCTCGTTAAAGGCTAAACCTGGCTGAAAAGGGTACAGACAAATGACACCCCTCCCTTCAATCCTTTTAAAGCTATGTGTTGGGATTGTTGATTCGGCCCAAGTCACTGTGTTTGTTCCCGATTTACAGTGCCAAGATTGTGTGTTGAACACCAGAGTTTGTGTGGACACACACACTGAACTGCTGGCAGGTAGAGGATTGTCGTAGAGGAAGTCCAATCTGATTTGGCCTACTTAGTGATACATGCTGCTGGCTTTCTTTGGACCTTTGAGATAAGTTCTAAATGTAGTGTTTGTGTTCTGATTGTTTTAGCTCATGGTGGTCAGAGGTGCAGATGGGCCCCCCTGACCCCATTCTTGGGGTCACTGAGGCCTTCAGGCGCGACACCAACCCCAAGAAGATGAACCTGGGCGTGGGAGCTTACCGTGATGACCAGGGCAAGCCCTATGTCCTCAGCTGCGTCCGTAAGGTACAACTTTAGCTACCCACTACTTTGTTTGTACCCTATGCATGGTAGACATTGTTTCCAAACTCAAGAAAGTCTTTGGTCATGACATTGTAAAAAAACGCAAATCCAGAGATTTCGCCCTAATTCGTTTGTAGGTAGAGGTCAAACCTTGTAATACCAAGAACACATGGGGCCCTAAAGTAATACCTCTGTAATACATGCTGTATCTAACTTTGGGTAAATGCATGCCAGTATAAACATGAAATTGTTAATTCTCAGGCTGAGGCACAGATTGCTACAAAGAAGATGGACAAAGAATACCTGCCCATCGGTGGTTTCGGCGATTTCAACAAGGCCTGTGCCCAACTTGCTCTTGGCTCTGACAATGAGGTCCTCAAGAGTAACAGGGTGAGAAAGATGTTTATTTTGCAGGTCCAAAATCTAATTTACTCCACTGACTTCTTATTGGAACCATAATCTTGTCACATGAGGTGAATGCAATTTACTGGTACAGATCACCCCTTTTAACCTCAGGGCAGAGTAGTGTGATCAAGATGTAAATGTAATGTGGTTTTCTTTCCTCTGTTCTTTTTGTTCTACCACTACCTCACACAGAGCATCACTGTCCAGACCATCTCAGGAACTGGATCCCTGAGAATCGGTGCTAACTTCCTGGTGTGTGAACTTTTGTCCTGTTTGCTAATGCTGTACACTTTCCCACCTGTTTATCAACATTCATCATCATCATCATCATCAGCAGCACTCATACGACCATACATACTCATACCATCAGTGTGTTTATGGTTAAAATACTGAAGCATAAAATAGTTTACAGTACCGAAATCATCATAACTATAACGTCACTGCTACTCTTCTGTATTTGAATGTACAATATGTGATTGATAATTTATTATTTGTACGTTCTGATTTTTAATTGGACCCCAGGAAGACTAGTCTGCCGCTTCTGCGTCAACTAATGGGGATCCGCAACTAAACAATAAATAAATCAAATCTGTTCTCCCCTGTATGTCCCCTCAGTCTCGCTTCCATACCTCAGTCCGTGACGTGTACCTGCCCAAGCCCTCTTGGGGAAACCACACCCCCATCTTCAGGGATGCTGGAATGCAGCTGAAGGCCTACCGTTACTACGACCCAAGCACCTGTGGGTTTGACTCCAAGGGAGCCCTGGATGACATCTCTGTAAGTTCTCAAACACTTCTCATTTCAACGAGGGACCATGATCCAATCCAGATATTCTATGTGTAGTAATAATAATTTGGTTGCACATTGCAAATTTGATTAACTTTGTCAATTGAAAGAGACCAGGCAAGAGTAAAGCGAGACTGCGCAATGCCAGATAGCTAATGCTGTGCAGTAGAGTTTGAAGTTGGTTAATTAAGCTCCCCTTAGATTTTCAGTCTGTTTCAGTGAGTCTGCGGGCCCTATTTTAATGGTCTAAAACGGAAGTGTCTTTGCGCAAAACGCAATTCACTTTGTGGGCGGATCTCGGGCGTTGATGCTATTTTACCGGCGGGATATTTGACTGTTGCGCCCGACGCAAATCTAAAATGGGGTTGTCTGAAGTAGCTACATTAATCATGGGTGTGGTTTGGGCGTAACGTGCAATAAACCAATCAGAGCGTCATCTCACATTCCCTTTAACAACAGGCACGCTTGTTCCATAGCTGATTGCTATTATGGTGGCGTATTTGCCAGGCGCAGCCAGGAGCGTTCACAACGCTATAATCACTGTTCAGTTGGGAACAGTTAGCTAGTTAGTTAACAGAATTGTCACAAAGACATACTTTTCCGATGTTTTGGGATCATTCTCACTGAATCACGAGGTTATGAATGCATGGTGATATATTTACAATGTAATCTAACATTACCTCTCTATAGACAATGCATATCTTCTGTCAGTTAATCTCTTCTCTCCCGTGCTGCCGCTGGGGCATTTGGGTTAAATGGCATCGGCATGCAGTTCAACATCACGTCTCCTTAAGTCCTCTAACATTTCCTAATTTATGTCATCAACACATCAGTGATTCGTGAAAATGTGTAGGCTACGCTAGATTTATGCCTATTTTTTCACATGGACACCACACTGATTTCCCTCGAGTGGTAATATTTTTCTTTGAAATTATGTATGGTTTACAGAAATGGGAAATACATTGTATAGATGAGAGGAGCTAAGGCATAAAAAAAAAAATTCTTGGGTTCCGGTTTCCGACCGACCCTGTCAATTTATGTGCGACCCAAATTTATTTTATGAGCTTGGGGAAGAAATAACACTAAATATATTAAATAAATCCACAAATAAAAGGCGAACTATAATTACATTAATTACCCCTTGCGTTATGTATAGGGATGAGCGTATTCTCTCTTTTACAAAGTAGCATATGCACAGCTGTTCACGAAGACGATTGTTTTCGTCACTTACCAAGGCACTCGCAATTTTGTCCAAACACCGCAACTTTTTCGCAAATTTGACCAATCATCGTAGTTTCACCGTGAAATTTCACCTACCACAACAGTCCCTCGCGCAGAATATTGAGCCAGATGGCACACTTACTTCTGCACCTTTTGCATATGACACCAAAGACTGCCCTAACGTGTTCGTTCCTCTACAGTTTTGATGACAATAAATAGAAGGCTAACGTTAATGATCTGCTTACTTGCATCTCTCAACCTGGTGTTGCTAACCTACCTAGGCTATGAAAGTAAGTTAATTAAGGCCTACTTGGTTTACTGATTTTTGAGTAGGTTATGCAACCCATTGGCAAACGTTTACCTGGATATGTCCTTTTAGCTTATGTCATGTTTGCTAGCTTGTGGGCTTAGTTTGAGTAGTGCTACCAAAATCATAGAAATTAATAAAATTGCAAGACATTTACCTCTTCTATGATCCAAGAATGATTTCATTCGAGTTGTTTTTTTAACATTTATTTTAACTAATGACATAGAAGACATTCCCAATTGCATCCACATATCGTAATGCACTATGCAAAAAGTGATTTACACTCGTAGCCGAACACAGTGAGATGCAAGCCTTCCAATCCACTCAGAAATGTACTTAGGCTACTCTCACGTCCTTAAAGGGGCAGGCAGTCAATTAGACGTACACCACCAATGTAATGCCATTAAACAGAAGTGTAGTCAAATAGTTTAAATCAATATGAAATTACTAGATACTTACTTGGCTATTAGTAATTATGCAGGCCACATACTATGAATTATTAAAAATATATGAACTTAATATGAATTACAAAATATATGAATGTATTGAAACATATGACATGATGCCATCTCTATAGGTGACTGTCTTTTTTGGACAGTTAATGCTTTGTGAATGACCTCAGTCAAAGCATTTTCACAAATAAAGTAGGCCTACTTTGATTTTCTGTAATCCTTACTGTTTACCTTTGATTATCCTTTTTAATAAGCATCAAGATTATCAGTGTGATTTTGGTCTTACTAACCTTAATTGCCCTAAATTTAAACTATTTTTGCAATTTTCACTTACTCCCGCAATTTCTCCACAAGAAACAGCTAAAATCACCGCAACTTCCATCCAGGCATTTTAAGTCGCAACAGTCTCAAAAAACCTCGCGAAATCCTGGTGGGATTGATTTTCTACCTATCCCTTACTGCCACTGGGGAAAAAAAAAAAAAAAAATTCCCTACCGACCCATGGCCTCAACTGACAACCAACAGGAACCAAACCTTTTTTTTTTTATGCCTAAGTGTGCGTTGCGCAGCACACTGCGTTGCGTTGCGCAGCACTCTGCACAGTATCCCATTAACTGCGTGACAGTAGACTATTTACAATATTTTCTGTAAAGCAGTTTGTAAACACGTTATCATCAACTTAATTCACGCAAAACATTTATTTGAGCAGGAGAGAGAATAACAATGAATGGATGCAGCAACTACAGAAATTATACAGAAATTGTAACCATACTTGCTGCTTTCTTGTACTATATGTTGCTGGTTATTAACAGCACATGAAAAGCTGATTTAAGCTAATTCACTAACTCAAGACTTCAAGGCCATCATGGATATAAAACGTTTTTTGAAAATAACGAAAGGATGGAGGGAACATAGCAAAGCTTGGAGTTATTTCAGATGGGCTACAACAAGGTAGGCAAAATTATGGTGCTTAAAACCTTACACAACGGTAAATTGGAACAAAACTAAAAGTAACTTTAGCCTTTATAGGGCTGTAAAGTTGTCCAGATTAATAGGTCGTAATTAGGCGTTGTTGTAAAGATATTGCATGTAGATGTTGTACTATATAGGCTACTAAATATTTAGGTCACCAATGCACGAACAAAACCGGGAAATGGACAAATATTATCAAGGCTTTGAATGTTTCCGTCTGTGCACGGGGGTGTCTGTAGATTGGTGTGCAACGCATTCATTCATGCAGGCCTGTGGTCATGCATGCGCCCTTAAAATAGCATCTGCATTTTCGCCACAGACTTTAGACCAGGGAGTTCCTGGTCTGTGGCGGAATTGTTTTCTGAAACTGCAAAATATCAACAGTGAACGTTTGCGCCGGAACACGCCCCGTCTTTTCGCTGAACCGCCCCCGTGGGCGCAATCGAATTCCCTACTTTACAGGCATGTACCTGTGGAGGGAAAATTCCAATATGCGCTGACCGCAAAATAGGAAAGACAAACGCGCGAGTATATAAAGTCAATTGCGCCGGGACGGAAGATAGAGCCCTATATGTGCTTGCAATAATACATCTGAATCCATTCTAGGTTACAGTTCAGACCATTTTAGTTAAGTCTTTTGTGGACTAAGAGTTTGACAACACCATTCTTACCTACAGCTGTTGTTGATAATGTATCAGTTGTACACTACGGTATGCTTAGGTGTGTTTTGTTTTTTTCGTCTCAGAAAATCCCAGAAAAGAGTGTGATCCTTCTCCATGCCTGCGCACACAACCCTACTGGTGTGGACCCAAGGCCTGAGCAGTGGAAGGAGATGTCTGCACTGATTAAGGTAGCCATCGGCAGAGGTGTTGTCTAGCACATTCCCCCACGCCTTAAAAAGCTGATTTTCTGTGACTGTTCAATTGCTTGCTGTCCCTGTTGTCACCTGCTGCTGCTTGAGATGGGAGTCAAATCACACATAACACTTATGCTACATTTACACGTGGCCGGCTATTTTCATAAACGGACATTTCACCCACTGCATTTTCAGAAATAACATTGTGCACACCTGTCAGTTTTCAGAAAAGTTTTCCTTTACACTAACACAGGTATATGCCTTCAAGAGCATGCCAAACCTGTATGTGTCAGTGTAACGAGCTCAAGCCCATGTTAGCCAATCAAAATCCCGAAAATATCAACAACAGCAACGAATCACTTCCTCTTTATCATTTGAACTGACTAAAAATGTCATCATAAATCTCTGTTTGTACCTCTTTAGACGCAAATGAACAGAGTTTCCCCCAAAAAACGATCAGCCCGGAGTTTTTAAAAACTCCGTTTGCGGGGGGATAAAACCTCCGTTTGCGTCTACAGTAAATGACAGGGTCAAACGCAGAAAAACATCACCAGTTTTTGTTGTCGTCTAAACAGGGCCTTAGTAGGAGCATTCCTCATTGCTTCATTAGACCAACATAATCATATTATTAACCATAGTTAAGAACAGTTAAGTGTTCTAGTACATTTTTACATGTATTGTTTCTTTAGAATGCATTTAGAGAACAGCTGAAGTTGCATGATGGACTTTTGCATGAATGCTGTAGATGTCCGTGGTTTCTGGTGCACAACCACTAAATGTTATTTTTTTCTCTCCTAACAGAAAAGGAACCTGCTGGTGTTCTTTGACATGGCCTACCAGGGCTTCGCCAGTGGAGACATTGACCGTGATGCTTGGGCTGTTCGTCACTTCATTGAGCAGGGCCACAACATTGTGCTCTCTCAGTCCTTTGCTAAGAACATGGGGTTGTATGGTAAGTTTGACTGTATGGTTAGTTGTTATACAGTGTAATAAGATTATATTTCTTGTATTACACTTTTATGACATGATTTCCCCGCAAAATAACTTGCCATAGACTTTGAGACAAGTGATTCTTCTTTTAAGGAGAAGCTTTTTTAAAAAAAGGCCATGTCCTACTCATTTGTCATACATTCTCTGATATACTATTACAAAGTCTGCAAGGTTTTGTACTGAAAAAATGCCTTGGCTGGTTTTTCTCATGATCTTATAGCATGCTCTTAAAACCCTACAAATAGGCTGATTTTGCAGCAAAGCTTTTATGTCCAACATTTTTATGCATCATCCAGGTTAGGGCTGCACAATTTGAGGAACATATCTAATTGTGATTTTTGAATGTCAATGAATTGATTCAGTTTAATATTCCAAATGTCGCTGTAAGTTGTGCCACTTCTGATTGGTGAGCATGCCTAGGGCATGAGAAGCACAGCATTCCTGATTGACTGAAGCTTACCAATCAAAAGTACCTTTGTGCTTAGATGATTGCATTGGTTCACATTGCAATTGCGATCGTGATCGCGATTATTGTGCAGCCTTAATCCAGGTGAATAGATAGATAGAAAATAGATTGGGGGGTGGGGGGGGGGCAATAGTAAATGAGAGCAGTTGTGATGCAGAAACTACGGATTTCTTACTCGCCCATGCTCTATGACCAGGTATTACAGGCAGGGGAGCAAACAGTCCAATTTGAGAAGCCCAGTACGTCCCCTATTTACATCTACATATCCATTGTTTATCGAATGTGTGGGGTAAGCACCAGTGTGTGGGGGCTAGTGACAGAATGTGTCGAGACACTCATGTCGCTGACAGTGTACGGCTCTCTGTAGACATCTGTAAAGCAGCGATGCTCTTTCCTGTCTGGCAGGTGAGCGTGTCGGAGGCTTCACCGTGGTGTGCAAGGATGCTGATGAGGCCAAGCGTGTGGAGTCCCAGCTCAAGATCCTCATCAGGCCCATCTACTCCAACCCCCCCATGAACGGAGCCCGCATTGCCGCCACCATCCTCAACACACCGGAGCTCAACAAGGAGTGGTCAGTCTGCTGGCAGCACCACCTTTCACCCATTGCGTTACAACCAGTTGCTCCTCTGTAGGACTTTACACACTGGGTTTGTACAGCATTGAAAAAACCTGGAAAAGCCATGGTATTCAAAAAATGACCATTTCCAGGCCTGGAAAAGTTTTTGAAAAATAAATGCACCCAGAAAGTTTTGGAAAAGTTAATTTAAAATCGATTTGCCTCGTTTTGAACAAAATTAAAACACATCGGGGTGCAGACTTCCTTCGTAGTCACTGCGTGGGCTAACGTCAGACTTTTTGACCTGAATGACAGAAGATGTAAATTTGCGCATTGCCAGGAAAAATGCCAGTTTATTAATATCTGACTTCACTTCATAGACTAATTTGCCCTGTCATGGTTTCATCATGCATGGACCGAAAATATTTCAGCCGACTGGACACCGACTTTCAGTTGAAGTTTGTTTGCATTGTTTATATAGTATAGGAATATATAGTCATGAAGATTTGCAAAACAGTCATGGAAATATATTGGTTAAAATGTATGAACTTTGTACATAACATGCCTGTTGATATTTTTTTTCTTTTTAAAATTGACCTACAATGGTAGAGATAATGTGAGTAAACAAGTTACTCATTAAGTTAAACTAATGTCTGCATGTCTGGCTGTTAGCCTGGCATTAGAATGTTGGTGTTGTGCCTTCAGTAGAGAAGGAGGCTGTACTGTTGTATTGATTGAGTCCTTGAGCACATTGATCTAATATCACCTCCTGCACCGTGAATGTATCCATTTGGAATGGAGAGGGAATATGCTTCCCCTAAACTGAACCCATGATTCTCATATTGGTGATTATGATTATCATGGACCAGTGGAGCTGAATCCACACTGATGTGAACTATGTGCCCCTCTCTCTCTCTTTCTTTCTTTCTTTCTTTCTTTCTTTCTTTCTTTCTTTCTTTCTTTCTTTCTTTCTTTCTTTCTCTCTCTCTCTCTCTCTCTCTCTCTCTCAGGCTGGAGGAGGTCAAGGGCATGGCCAACCGCATCATTAAGATGAGGGAGCAGCTGGTGGCCAATCTGAAGAAGGAAGGCTCCTCCCACAACTGGCAGCACGTCATTGACCAGATTGGCATGTTCTGTTTCACCGGACTCAAACCAGAGCAAGTGAGGGACAGATACCGGACCAGGGCGTGGTGCTGGTCGCCACGGATCCCCTGGAGCTCTTGTTTCTCATTGACCAGACTTGAACTGTCATTTTTCCTACACCCTTATCTTATTCTCATATGTTTATATACTTGCATAATAGATCTTAAAGGGCAATTCCATGGAAAATTATGTTTTTTGTAACATCCATAACACCAATAAAATGTGATGGTATGGTATGATGTGAATGAATGGCAAGGCATTTGACTGGCGTTATGGATGTGACAAAAAGTAAATTTTCCGTGGAATTGCCCTATATGACATTTTTTATATGACATGCCTTTTTAATATAACTAGGCTAGAAGCAAGTAAGCACATGCTCTGAGGGGTGGAAAGGTGATGTAGAATGCAGAGGCTTTGCCAGGAATGTGAAGTTTGCAAGCTGGACAGTGTACTGTACCATCATAAGTTTTAACTGTCTATCCCTTACTGTATATTAGTCTTCCTGCTATTTTCACATGACCCCTGTTGTTTCATAGGTGGAGCGCCTGACTAAAGAATTCTCCATCTACATGACCAAGGATGGGCGCATCTCCATGGCCGGAGTGACCTCTGGAAATGTGGGCTACCTGGCACAGGGCATCCATGCCGTCACCAAGTGAGGAGTCGAGCCACAGCTGTAGCTGCCTCATGGGAGACAGGAGGCTGTAGAGTTTGAACAGGAGAGAGAGAGAGAAAGAGAGAAAGAAAAAATGTCATTTAAAAGCCTTTATATTTAAATCAGTTCTGTCTCCTCACACACATCTTTCCTTAGGAGGTTTTGAAATAGTTTAAAATTCTAGATTTCATTTGAGTTTTATTTGATTGGCATTTTTGTCATTTGTCAGTGACCTACAGTAGGTTTTAATGTGGGATTGCACTGAAACCTCCAAAGGCTTCTTGTTGACAGCACTTGACAGACTATTTTAAAGCAGAGGGCTCGCAACGGTTTTATTGATTATGCATTTTTCCAAAAGGATATTAACAAGCACAATGAGTCAATTAGCAAATGGTCAGATTGTGTTCTGACTCCCTGTCTTTGGAGTAATTATGATTTAATTATGTTGAACATTTGTTACCAAAAATTATATACATTCAGTTACAAAGAATATATTTAAAATATTTATTAAGTGGTTTGCAAAACCAAACCATCGATTTGAATTTCAAGAAGTAATCCGTAAACACCTCCAAAATGTATCTGACTCTTACTACTGTAAATGTGTATGACTGGTTCTTGCCCTCTCGATTCTAGAACTGAATACTAGAGAACAGTTTGGAACACAGGCCTAAGACCAATAGTAGCGTACTCTGCCTTTCCCAGTGACAAACTATAAATGGGACATTGATGCAATGCCACTGGAGTCATGACACTCCTTAATAACAAGAGGACACAACGCGCTCTATGAATTCACTGACTGTGATGACAGAATGGCCACAATGTGTGCTTCAAAGCTTTTCCTTTCATATGTTTTGTTACTTATGAGCGCTGGCTGTATGTGGTGGTGTCTGTGGCAGAACACACCAAGGACTTAACGAACAAGAGCAGAGCAAACATTTCAAAAGGGCCCCAGAACCCAGCTGTTACATACGGATACTTCACACTTAACTTCAAGGTGAAGTTAAGAATTCACTATAGAAATCAGTGTAAAATCTCTTTGATGCATGACTTTGACCCAGGTCTGATGGGTGAATGTCTCCTCATTATGTGGAAAAATGGGCATGGTGTGAATGGGAAAGTGGTACACATTTCAATCAGTATGTTAGAGACTATCATGGTGTCACTCTTTTCTGTTTTCTGTGTCAGACTTTAAGATGTGAACATTTCTCATCAGGGTTCTGAGAGAGCAACAGTTAGTATTTGATTGTGTTGCATCTTTAGTTCAGTGTTACTTTACTTTAATTTTTGCACTAGATTGGAAGGGGTTGCTTTTGCACTGTTGATGAGATGGGACCTGGGACATTTACTACTGTAGATGAGCTTCAACATTTTCCCACATGCTGCTTATCTTAATATAGAAGTAAAAAATCGAATCATATAAATGGTCCATTATCCACATATACAAAATACTGATGGGAAAAACCCTCTCAAAACTAATCTTCAATAAACCTTTGCTTGACTCAGAAAAAACGTACAAAGTGTATATTACCACCACCAGTAAAATTCTGTTCAATGTGTGAAAGATGTCTAAAATACTGTAAACATAAAGTATGAATAAAATTATAATATTATATACCTGAGTCTATACCTGTGCATTCTTTTTTATGAAGAATAAATACACCCCTCATTATAATATATCATTACAAGACAGTAATTGCAAAATTGCGCATGGCAATGCATTGTTGGTATTTCGAATAGTTTATGGCATCTGAACTTGATACTCTACGACCGCTAACCAGGGGTGTAGTGGTAAAATAAGAGGTGGGTAAACTATGAATTATGTGTTCACAGTAATAGTGGGGTACAAATTGTCCTGAAATAATGGTCCCGTAGGATTTTTTTGCTAAAATTGATTTTTTTGTTTTATCTGCTTTATTTGGGGTCCTACTGTTGAAAAATGATGGGGTGCAAATTTTCTGACCCTCCTCTGGGGGGCACTTTCTCACCTTGGCCAGGAGAATGACTGCACACATACATCTACTAATAATGATCACATTTTCACAATCTTGGTGTCAATTTAGGGGTTATTGAGGATGCTGAGTCCATTTATGACAGTTTCACTGTGATCAGAAGTTATCTCTCATTTCTTGGTAGAGGTCTAGGCTTTTCTAGGGTATTTTATCATATTTTTTGGTCAAATTGATTATATACACTCTAAGTTATGTGCACTCAAGAAGTTAATACACAGTATAAACTTGAAGAGTAATTTAGATAATAATAGTAGTAATAATAATAATAATAACTTTGTTAGATATAGTGCCTTTAGAAAGAGTTAGAGACTAAAGGCCTCAGTGACGTCATGTGTTTAGATACTTTTTTGTTGTTTTTTGTGTGTGTGTGTGTTTTATCAATCTGGTGAACAATCTGATATTTTCCTTTACAATAGCTAATAAAGCAATCAATCATTTAACATCTTTGAAATAAAACTAATACAAAATGTACTGTAGCTCTACTGCAAAGGCAGTGTACATTAACTAAGTACTGAACTAATTGATGAACTAATTGATAAATGAACTAATTATTAATGTAAAGTTGCATAAACATGAACAGGAAATAAAACACTTTAGAAATACTTCTACATAAATCGATCATTCATCAGCATCATCCTCATTTGTAGTATGCTTGGTCGCATTTTCACAGTCACCAGCAAAGCATTTGCAAAGAGGAGTATAGGGAATTCCATGTCTGTGATAAGTGCACCTGAGTGTTTTGCACTGGGTTTTGCACACACATTTTGTCTTGTATCTTCTGTCTGAATCTTTGCAATGTGATTCTCAGAGTTTCTTTGTGTTCCCTTTTAAAGATTTTCCCCTATCCTTTGGATTTGAAGAACAACCTTATTTTGAGAGCTAGAATTTTACATGTGATTTTTTTTTTCCAGTCTCATCTCGGTTTAGATTTCAAATTGAAATCGAGACTTTCATATAACGCACACTCTTCACTCTATACACTCTATACTGTTTGATAGTGAAACATTTCTGGGGTATTTATGTGTCATACTGCTTGTCACACTGAAGTTGTTTACAAAAAAAGATCATATTTTCTCATTTCATCCGATATTGATTTTCATCGATTTTTATATAGGGGAGAGAGGGGTGATTGGTGCCAGCGGGGAAGTTGTGCCACCCCATATTTCTAGGGAACCATAGAAGAAATTGGTCATGTGACCACACATTTTTGAAGACTCAGCCATTTCAATCATCCTGCAGAGAAGAGAACCTCATTGCATGAGAGGTAAGCACATTTAATTAAAAAAAAAAATTTTTTTTGCCTTTCAAAGTAAAATTTCTATGATCATGTTTTTTTGATTGTTGTGTCATAATATAGACAAGTTTGAAAATATTTCACACATGTTTTAGTGCTTTGGTAAGCTACATTATGAGTCTATACAGCTAGCATGATGTTAGCTCAAATCTGATGGATGATGCATTTTTTCCAAAATGGTGGAGTTGGGGTGATTTGTGCCAAAGGGCCTGGGTTAAGTTGTGCCAGTGGCACAACTCACCCCCACTTATAAATAATGTTTTAAACATATTATTTTATTGTAATTGTGCATTTTATTCTTACATTTTATCACTAAAACTATGTGACATTCTTGATTTTAGACCAAAAATAGAAATATACCATCATGCCACAGAGTTATAAGAGGAAGACAGGCAGGGCATACTGTATGGAGAAGGAGCAGAACATGAAGGCACTAGCAGTAATGTTTCACGGTCTAAGTCCCATGAAATTCTGTGAACTTGCTCTTGAGTATGCAAAAATAAATGACATCGATATCCCTGCCAGCTGGATCAGAGAGGAAAAAGCAGGTTTGGTTAAGTGTGCATTTATTTATAAAAAGGGAAAAAGTAAAAGGGAAGTTTAACAATTATTTCTCCAGGAATGCTCAATGCAGATAAGAGAAACACAATTGGGTACTTATTTAGAGCATATAGCTTCAACTTATCTAAAGACAAGGGACTCAAGGGCTCAATAAGGGACAATTTAAGAGGTAGGCTAATAATACTAATAAACTTAGTAATATACTTAAAATATTTTCTAGGATATGATTGGTTTGGAGCCTTTAAAGCACGCCGTCATTTGTCATGCCGCACTCCTGAAGCAACCTCTGTTGGTAGAGCTCTCTCTCTCTTTGTCTCTCTCTCTCATACTCTCTCTCACACACACATACTCTCTCTCCCTCTCTCTCTCACACACACACACAAACTGACCAAGAAGCCTGGGAAGGAGAGGGGGAACATCATCTCTAGGTAGTAGCAGTGGCAGAGTTGACATCTACACAACCACATCCAACCATCTGCTGTAAACTTCTCTGATCAACAACACTTTAATCTCATTTTAGGTATGACTTCCTTCCACACAAGATCTATAACATGGATGAAACTGGCGTGACAACGGAAAATGACCTTTGATGTGCTCATGTGGCGCAATAGGCTTGTAGAAAATTGGCCTTTGATGTAAAATAACTTTTAAATAAACCTAAAATGAGTAATTTTGTATTGAATTTGTCTAGCTTTTATAAAGCATTACAGTGTCTGAGATCAAAATATACTGTTTTACTTCAATAATCGATGGCACAATTTACCCCAATGCATTCTCTTCAAAGGCACAACTTACCCCACACCGGGGGCAAGTTGTGCCACAAGACCACTTTTTTTCAGAAAGCTATATCTCTTCAATACTATATTTCAGATTGAAAGTGATTGTTCCCAGAGATGCACCACATCCTGAAATATATGTTCATATTGTAGTTGGAAGCATTACTATCATGGCCTCCCTTTAAAGTCACTTTAAGTAAAAACTGGCACAACTCACCCCACTCTCCGATTTTTAGCTGGCATTCATTACAAATGGCATCATTTGATAATTTTGTCTTCTTGTATCTTCTGTCTGTTAGCAATGTGATTCTCAGCTTTGTGTCATTAGACAGAATTAAAACACATATATCTTGTGTTGAAATAGTTATCTTTGACAAAAATTGGCAAGCAGCAATGAGGGGGCCAAATAACGTTGTGACTGCTGATGATTTAGTTTCTCTTTAAGGAAAATCCAAAATGGCCCATTGTTTATAATGAGTGGGGAAAATTTGCAATGATCATCAATATGAGTATGAAGAGTATGACTAGCCATTGGAATTTGTTTGCTAACCCTACGTCATCATACTGTAACCCTTAAACGCAGGTTCGCTAATTATAGCGCCCCCAGTGGCCGAATTACACCAAATTTGTTGTGTATCCTTGGGAGGGGGTCAGTTGTCATGTGACCAAGTTTCGTTAACATACATGAAAGTGTTCCCAAGATATGAGCTCACTTACTGTTTAGCGACTTTGCCCCATTGGATTTGCCTTTATTACTGCAAAAAATGAGTCATGACAACTTCTGATCACAATGAAACTGTCATAAAGGGACTCAGCATCCTCAATAACCCCTAAATTGACACCAAGATTGTGAACATGTGATCATTATTAGTAGTCGTGTGTGGTCAGTATCCTGGCCAAGGTGAGAAAGCGCCCTCCTTGGGGGTGGGGGTGGGAGGGCAAAACGAGGTCAGAAAATTTGCACCCCGTCATTTTTCAACAGTAGGACCCCAAATACAGCAAATAATAATAATAATAATAAAAAAAAATAGCAAAAAAAATCCTACGGAAATACCCCTACTGTGCGCCATGCGGTGTCCGATTTTTTTTAAACATTCAGAACATGTTTGATGATGGTGCAGGTTACTGTCCAATGTAATCATACCAAAGGTGTTAAATGGTTCTTGTTGATGAGTGTACATATTGTGAATGTGGATAATACAGTGTGATTTTTGAATGTTAAAAGTTGCAATTGGTGAATAAACTCATGAGAGGTGGATAAACTATTTCTGAAATTATCAGAGTGATAAACTGCGTTTACTTGTGTTTAGCCTCCACTACATCCCTGCCGCTAACAGTGCTTTTAGATATTCCAGGGCCCTGAGCACTTCTCAAATCGCGCGCAAGGCAGCATGGGAACACCCAGGCTACCCTGAGTAGCTCGAGGAAGAGCAAACGTTGTAACAGAGCCCGTCTCTGGTTGTAATATATTTATTGTACGTGAAGTAAACAGAGCCGACGATTAGTGGTTCTTATTACTTCCTTCAGAGCCCTTCTGCTTCCTTGTAGTCTGCAAATGCGCATTGCGCAGGCACGGGTTGCTCGATCCTGTATCATGTGACAGGTAGTGACCCACTTCAGTCGTTACAGTAATTCACTCAGAAGTGTTAGAAAGACGGACAAAGGCCACATCATGAGCGGTGCGTTTAAAAACTGTCGAACGATAATGATAACGGGAGCAAGCCGCGGCCTCGGTTTGCAGATGGTAGAGACTCTGGTTTCTGGAAACTTCTCTCCTGGAAAAATTATAGCAACCGCCCGTAATCCAGCCGGAGCCCAGGTATGTCATGTCATTTTCATTTTCGATTAAAGGCTGAGTTAATAATTATTTGAAGGCGCGCTCCTTGAACCAGCCTAAAAAACATTTCTTCCCATTTCATCGGTCTTCTTCGTACGTAAGGTCCATCAGCGCCCGTCCTCTCCGTGACAGGTGTAGCCTACAACTAGACCACTGTAGCAGAAGCCCCTCAGGGGCATGCAGCTGGGTCTAAACTTGTTATAGCCTACTGAATAGACTAAGTACTGTAGATGTATGTGAGACAGGCACCTACTTGCATTTGTGTATGTTGTTATCAGCAATGAAATTACATTTTCAGTGATCAGCACGCACATGACATTCAGTCTACTAGGCTAGGCTTACTGTATGTCAAATTGCACATTGTAGGCTTGTTGCAGACAGTGTTGTTAATCTATACTCTTTAAACCTTACATTTACAGGAATTGCAAAGTTTGGCTGGAAAATATCCCAGTATTCACATTATCCCCCTTGGTAAGTTGTGTATTTGTCAGTAGGCTACTTACATTACAGTGTTTTGTCTTATTTACCATGACCAATGACATAACACTCTTGTAATAGATGTAGTAAACCAGGAGAGTATAGAGAGAGCAGCGCAAGAGGTTGACCAGTTGGTGCAAGAAGATGGACTGAATTGTTTGATCAACAATGCTGGCATCAATGTAGTGGCCAACTTTGAGACGGTTACTGCTGAGAAAATGTTGGATAACTTCCACACCAACTCGGTGGCCCCATTGATGATCACCAAGGTTTGTGTCTCTGGTCCTTAATAGTAGGATGATCTTGTTTTATACTCTAACTCTGACTTGTTATAGTTATACTCTAACGTAATTGAAAATGCTGACCTTTTAGTGGGATTGAGTGTCATTTAACCAAAGTCCTTTTAGGCAAGTCCCTCCACTCGGCGGCCATATTGCAACGCTTTTTGGGCACTCTTTGGGCATCCTTTTTGGCAGAAATGCGCGTGCACAAGGCTTCACGACACCAATCTTGCTCCAGTGGCGAGTTCACAACACATGATTGGCACGATGTCTTCACAACACACCATATGATTGGCTGAATGTATTCACATCACACCACATGATTGGCTCAATGTATTCACATGTCGACGTTGTGCCGAGGAAGGGTGGGATATGTGTAGACAACGGCCATATTGGCGTTACAAACTAGACCCATGCATTTCTATGGAGGATTTTTTGAGTGCTGTGTCTCCTCATTAGAAAGTCTCTGATTTAACTTATCCCAAATATGAAGCCGCCCATGAGATCTCCTAAGTTTTGATTATTAGAACCTTGCTATGTACAACCCCGTTTCCGTAAGAATGTGGGCACTGTGTAAAATGTACATACAGTAAAACAGAATGCCATGATTTGCAAATCATGTAAACCCTATAGACAACATATCAATTGTTGAAACAGATAAATGTTATAGTTATTTGGAAAATATATGTTCATTTTTAATTTGATGCCAATGACACGTCTGAAAAAAGTTGGGATAGGAGTAGGGGTGAACGATTTTGGAAAGAAATCTAATTGCGATTTTTCTCACCAATATTGCGATTGCGATGCGATATGCGATTATTTTTAAGCTCTTTATCTTCTGTCTTATTCAACAAAGACAAGCAATATATTATTCTATAGTATGACCAACACAAAATTAGATAAGTTAAACATAAACTGTTTCCTGGAGCCCAGACCTATGTTATGATGGCATTAGGTCATTGAATAAGATTGATGAATGAAATATTTTTTATTTAACTACTTTAATCACATTAGTAGACCTATATTTGTTGAACTTCCAGCCTTGTAAACATTTAATGATTCTGATTCGTTTCTATTTCATGTAGATATGACCTTCTTCCGTTAGTTAACAAATAGGTCTACATGTAGTGGCACTGACACGGCTTCTCCTTGTCCTGTGCTCTCCATACACGCGCGCGCGCGCGTGCACGCACACACACACAGACCCGCTCCTCTCCTCTGTAGGCTACTTGCACGTGAATCGGAACAAACTAGACTAGATTGTTGTAGCGCAAATAAATGCGGCCGAATGACCGTTCGGCTCGGTGTTAACTAAAGGTTAGCATCATCAACACCGCAGCGCAATACGCATGCATGCAAATTAACTAGTTTGTTCATATCACAACAAAGCCAATTGCGGAGACAAAACTCTTTAAACAGGCAAAGTTATCAGCAGTTAGCAGCATGTATGTAGCCTAGAGCTTAGCTGGTAAGCTAATGTTAGAACAGCTGGGTTTTTGGTGGTTAGCTGTGTCAACTACTTGCGGATAACATTATGCATCAATTCATTACCTGTGAGATGAAATGTTTGTGCCGCCAACCCCCTTGGATATGCAAATGCCCCCACTGTCACTGTACTCCAGTAAACAAAGTCCCCACTGCAGTCTAAACAGTCGTGGAGTTTTAATAATCAGCTGGACAAGTGAACGAAGTTACCAGCCAGAGTAGCAGCACAGGGGAATTATGAACTAGAACCAGGGACATGGTAGGTTTGAGCAAAAGGTAATGAAGAGGTTTATTTTTAACCAAAGTAGCTCTACTGATCAGACCTTTCTTGACACTGTTAGCTGGTCCTCTTGTTTACGTTTTTTGCTTCTTCAGTGGTCGGTGAGAAGAGTCGGTGGTGCGTCGGCAAGCGCAAGTATAAATGCGTTTTGGTGACGTCACATATTACAAATCGCAGCCTTTGCGGTTTGAAAATCGTGTTTCATCATATCGCGATATTATCGCAAATGCAATAAATCGTTCAGCCCTAGATAGGAGCATGTTGACCATTGTGTTGCTTCACCCTTCTTCTACAACAGTCTGTAAATGTTTGTGAACTGAAATTTTGTCCCATTCCTGCCCCAAATAGGGTTTTAGCTGCTCAGTAGTCTGGTGTCTTCCTAAGTACAGTATGTTCTTAATTCCATGATGCACCCAGTGTGTCTGGTCTGGACGGTGTTGTTACATATGCAGTTTGACATGCTTTTCCTGAAATATTCAAGGTCTGACAAAGGCGTCTGGTGCAGCATGTTACTCAAAATCTGTATTCAGCATTAATTTAGCCTTTCCAGATGTGCAGATTACCACATTCTGTTTTTATTTACATTTTACACATCCCAGCTTTTTTCAAAATGGGGTTGTATTGTATAATGTCCATGCTAAGTTGAACCCTTCTGTTTTCTATGTGGGAGTTTGCAGATAAGTAAATTGAGATCAACTTGATATTCTTTTAGACATATTCAGACTGAAACTGGACAGTGCTCTGCAAAGTGGCTGTTTCATGTAGTAGGTGTGTGGTGTAGCCCTGCCTGCACAGTCATACTTTGTGCCGTGGTTTGATCTGTGTCCCAGGCTTTCCTTCCTCTACTGAGGCGAGCTGCTGCCAAGGGCACAGGCATGGGCATTCACAGGGCTGCGGTCATCAACATCACCTCACTACTGGGCTCCGTGGAACTCAACTGGGGCGACCGTGGCAACACCTTCAAGTGGTACCCCTACAGGACATCAAAGGTACACCTCAGTGTGTGTGTGTGTGTATATGTGTGTGTTTGTGTGTGTGAGTGAGAGAGAGAATGAGTACCAGTAAGTGTTCCACTACTATGGATTACTGCCTTCATGTATGTGCATTAGCATATGTGATACCTAATCTAACACATGCTCTCTTGCATTAGAGTGCACTGAACATGGTGACCCGGTGTATGGCAGTGGACCTGGAGGATGATGGGATTCTGTGCATGGCGTTGCATCCTGGCTGGGTCCGCACAGACATGGGTGGGCAAGAGGTGAACAGTCCTTAAATGGCCACGGATATCAATATGTGATCAATAAACTTAGAAAGCCGTCACTTATGTTGATTGATCAGTTTGTGTAATATATATAGTTAAGTAATACAGTATTTCTTTCATATGGAGTGCTTCAATTGACTGTATGCCACGGAGGGCTCTCAGCCAGCACATACAGTACCGGTATATTTCTGGTGGAGCGTCAGCTGTGTTGTAGTGGTTATTGTTTTAATCTGTCACCTCTTTTTTAGACAAGTGATGTGGCATAAAGATGTGTCTTCTCCCCGTAAATATTGCGTGATTTAAAAGCGCCGGTTGGCTGATGCACCTAGTGAATGAGCACATTAAAATGCTGAAGGGTTTATGTGTCAAAGTTGAATAAAGAGTTGCCCTGTTGGGCATAAACAAGTTATTCAGTGTCTGAGTGAACACGAAAGGAGCAGAACATAACAGAACATGCTGTTACAACCCAGCTGATGCTCCTCCGGAAATATATGAGCTGATTAGTCTAATGTAGCTTTGTGTTAACTAGTCAGAATGTCAGCAGATAGTAGGATGTCTGGTAAATGTTGCCTTTGTGTTTGTATGTTTGTTTGTAGGCCCCACTGAGTACAGAGGAGAGTATCTCATCAGTGCTGTCCGTGATTGGAGAGTTGACTGCGAAGGATCATGGGTCATTTCTACACTACACAGGGGAGCCATTACCATGGTGATCTAGAGAAAATAGGTTTACATATTGTAGGATATTTATGCTATGCGTTGCTTTTGTACTCTTAGTTGCAGGAGTTTGTTAAGTGTGTCATGTTTTGATCTGGATCAGATTTACATGTATAGAGTTCTTGGGAATTAAGGAAATTGTAGATAAGTATGAATCCAGTGGGATTCCTAGAAATCATGTTTGGTGCAGTAAAGATGCGCTTGTGTTGCATAATCCTCCATTAAAACATATTTATGTTTTCATATTTTGAAGGTTCAGCATCTCAAAACCAAACAAAATGTTATGTAATAATGCTAAAGGATATTTACCTTTGTATGAGGATGAAGTCTTTATAGTTTGAACAACTGTGTAATATATATGTTGGATTGTATTATTCCAGATATGGAACTATGTGTTGTTGAACAATAAAGTGTTTGTTGCTCGGTATGGGAATAGAAACATTTCATGTATTTGTTTCTGCTCAGTGCACTGACACACCAGGTGACTAGTGTTGAATGACCTGTGCGCTGAATGAATGTTTGTCTTGAAGAATGAGGAAGAAGGAAACAATAAAAAATAATAAAGATTAAATCCTCAGTATCCTCATCTCCTTCCTGTCTACTTTGGATTCTTGTAGTGTGTACCTCTCCATACAGAGCACTATAACCTGTGTAAAAGATTTTAAGGTTGTTTTGCTGTTCAGTTATCTAATCACTAGACAGTTGGGTATTTGGATATAGCCCAGTGATAACTTTCACGCAGGAACACTTTTGCAAATAGTGTCACTGGATTCCAGTCGAGGCTGTCTATAGACTTGTGGCCCGCCTCTGTACTGCGCACGTGTGTGTGTGTGTTCATACACCATGAAAGACGGCCAGTGAGAGGGGGTGGAATCCAATTAGAAAGTTCTCCGACTGGTTCTTCCAGGGGCAATCTGAGAGTCAGGTGGTGCCTTCCCCGAGACTGCTGTGAGATGGTGTTCTGAGTGCAGAATGTTTGTACCAGGATGGAGAAGCATTAGCGGACGGAGGAGAATGTCTTAAAAGGTAGTAGACTTCATTTATGGATATTCTGAATTTTAGGGGGGAGGGGGTTGAACTGCAGCATATTACTTTAGATCATATATGAGCAGGGCTAACAACTAAAGCAGAAACTGATGTATTGTGTTTTAAGAGTAATATTTTCAACTGAAAAGTCACTGGCTTTTCAAATGGCATGGAAGAGTGTCCATAGAAATCAATTCTGCACTTTATGTGCAAATGTAGTGTAATGGGAACACCAATGTCATATGTTTATGTTCTTGTAAGGACTGTACTCAGACTCTCTCTCCTCACAGTATGCCTCTTTTGCAGTGTATGCCAACGGTTAATATTGTCATAGCATTTGAATAGAAGTTATCAGTCGGCATAAGTAAACTGACTTAAAGCAGTAATGGTGTCACATTTTGTTTAGGTTTTTAAAAAAAAATGATTCTTCTCCCGGGCACCCAGCAGTTGGACATTCGAATGCCCTTTCCAGATGAGATTAAGTACACCATTTTGGGTATCTCGATTCTGCTCTTCTTGATAGCAATGGGCATTCTTATCTGGCAAGTTCACAAATGCTGTTCCAAGGCTCATTATTCAAAGGATTCAGGTGAGTGAGTCACATTACATGAAGTGGATTCATAGGTAGTATTTTTATTTTGAAGTGGAAGCAGTTCTGGTCAGACTTTTAAACCTGCATTAATGTTTAGTTAACATTTGGTTAAACTTTTGTTTGTTTGTTTGTTTATCTTGTCTTTGTTTTTCAGTTAGCAGCTTGGTGGGAGCAGATGAATTGGACCAGAGTAGAAGCTCCTATCTTGACAGTCAGAGGCCAAGATTTAAGGTGACGCATTAGGATTACTCTGGAAAGAGTTTTTGCTGTTTTCACCTCCTCATACCACTGAGCGTCATGTTCCACTGCTGTTCTTTATCTGTACTTCCCTTTAACCTCTCCTCCACTTTAACTTCAACTCCGGTCAGAACGTCATGGTCGTATTAAGTGTGGTCGGTCATCATATTGAGAGGACTTTCAGTGCTGTCACTCAGAATTTGACTCAGAATTAGACTTTGAATACAATCATAATAGTTAGATCAAGAAGGATTTCATTTATTCAAAGGTTGTCTTGAATTGGCAGAGGTTTTGAACTGTCTGCTTTTCTTTGTATTCGCATTTCTTCACATTACTATTTCTACACATAACAAAATAACATACATATTTATGTACTGTATATTGTATTTCATATAGCTATACAGAATATAACACAATCATGTCATTGTCAACACACTTTCTCTGTCTTTCTCTTTCTCTCTCTCTCTTTCTCACACACACAAACACACACGCACACACACACACACACTCACACACACAAACACACACACACACACTACATTTCGTGTGAGTCTTCACAAGCTCCCTGTCCCCCAGTACAGGAGGAGTTCGCCCATGACCAGGTGCACAGGCTGAGCCGCTGCCTGTCCCAGGACTCCCTGCCGGCCTCGATGCTGAGCGGCAGCCTGGAGAGCCTGGAGGACCAGGAGAGCGAGGACGAGCCGCAGATGCGCGGCTCGCTGCGCTTCTCCCTCTACTACGACCAGCTGCAGGGCCGCCTGGTGGTGACCGTCCTGGAGGCCCGGCAGCTGCCCCTGCGTGAGTTCAGCCACAGCGTGGACCCCTTTGTGCGCGTGCGTCTGCTGTGGGCCAACGAGGCGAACGAAGAAGGAGACACCGAGGAGGAGGAAGAGGAGGTGGAGGAGAGGAGGACTACGGCGAGGAAGGAGAAGAGCTCCGTAAGCGTCCGGCCACAGCAGTGCGTCCTTCACGAGTGGCAGTCGCGGCTGGTGAAGAACAGCAGCAGCCCGGCCTTCGGGGACCAGTTCTCCTGCTCCCTGGCTGAGGAGGAGGTGCACCGTGTCACTGTCAAACTGGAGGTACATCCTCACAGCTGTGAATGGAATGGCCTCATACACACAAAATGTCCATTTCAATGATCTAATTGCCACTGTGCATGAACTGTCTGCATACCTTCCTGCTTCTGCCTTAGAAAGTTGCTATGAGTTAAATGTTTCCCTATATTTATGGAAATTGGAAGTTATTTATAGTGTTAATCCACAATGTAGGCTGCAGTTTTACCAATTTTTATTTTTTTATTTTATTTCGTTTCTGCCCAGGTTCGAGACTTTGATAAGTATTCCAGGCATGGGATTCTGGGGGAGGTTCGCAGACCGTTGAGTAATTTGAATATTTCATATCCTCTGGAGATGTGGCAGGATCTACAACGACCCACAAAGGTAAGTTATGTATGTGAGTGATCCTTTGGGTAGCTTCTAAAAGTACACTTTAGAATAAGTATTTTGCATTTTAGCTTTTGAATGCAGCTTTTCTTGTTAAATGTCATGTTTTGTGTTATTTTATGTATTTAGGACTTGGTTGGTGAAGTGCTACTCTCTCTGAAGTACATGCCTACATCACAGAGGGTGGAAGTGGGTATCCTGAAGATCAGGATAATTTCAAAGTCCAGCAGAACAGACAGAGGTAAGTGTTTGACCACTGTACTGGTTAACCACATTGTCAGAATCAGGAAGGCAGTAACAACCAAGTGAACCAAGTCTGTCAAGATATGCAGGATAGAACTTCTCATTCTGAATTGTACTGGACAGTGTGTGGCTAGTAAATAGCTTTACTGTCACTTGCAGGTTTTATAGATGGAGATAGATAGATAGATACTTTATTGATCCCCAAGGGGAAATTCAAGGAAGTTATATGTCTTGATTGTAAAACATTATTTCTACCAACCTTTTATCAGTCTGTGAGAACATGTTGTTTACATAAGGAAAGCACAATAATCAGCTTACTGTATGTGTGGTTAGGGTTGTATTGGCACACTTTTAAAAGTTTCTTTGCCTAATGATGTGATGCCTTTCCCTGCACTTTGATATCAGCACTCTATGTCCGGACCAGTGTCCAGTGCAACCAGTGCAAGCTCCGCCACCAGAAAACTGCGCCCAAGACCCGGTGGGACGTGACCGTTTTTAACGAGGTCATGATTTTCGTGCTGCCTGACCCTCCGGTTCGGGACTGCACCATCGTGGTCAGTGTATATGAACTGAACCCTGGGAAGAAATCATCGAAGCATCTGATTGGCCAACTAACAATAGGGAAGGGGAGACAGTCAGAGGATGAACACTGGAAGCTGATGATGCGTTCGCTTCGCCAACCAATTGCAAAGTGGCATCTACTGTATGTATGAAACTAGTGAACTATTTGTGTTTCTGTCTTATCCTGTATTACTCCTTGAGCCAGATCCCCTAACTTTGGTAAATCGGTACCATTCAAGGGGAATAAGTCTCATAGTGATTTTTGACAAGATATATCACCCTAGAATTAGGAAATGTGATAGCATTGCATTTTTGGTAGCATTTTGTGTTTTATCAGCCGGTTTATATCCATTATACGTCTATGGAGAAAAATCTTACAGGTGAATCGGCTAAAAAATTTAAGTAATAGATATTCCCACAAAACTTCCACAGCTGAGTGTACATTAAGTCAATATTTATTTGTGTTGCAACTTTTCTGAAATGTTATGTATAAGTATGTAAATGACTCATTATCTAATTAAATATACAGGAATTTGCATACATTTTAAGTACAGAAACACTGGATAAAGTCAAGTTCAAAATTCTTCTTTTTGTTTTTCATTTTGGACAGTGAAATGTTATTACAGTGGGTGTTTTGAATTTGGTTATTTTAAATAGATACTGCCAATAGCCATTAAAGAAAATCTATTATTGCCATATTCACAACTTTGAACCAGAAATTGCCATTTTAATTTTAATTTAAACTGTACGTTTCCAGATATACTCCTACATGCTGGAGGGTTTTATAGAGGAGATTGTTCATATATGATTTGTGACCTATAGTATGGAAAGTAAATAAAAGATATAACATGGGTTTTCAGCAAATGTATGAACACATACCTTTGCCATAGCTATGTACCTGACTTTATCCAATGTTAGGATATCTATACTTTACATGTATGCCAATTATTGCATATTTCATTAGATAATGGCTCATTTACATATGCATACATAATATTTCAGAAAACTTCCTATACAAAAAAATATTGACATCATGTAAATAATCAGCTGCGGAAGGTTTGTGGGGATATCTATTAGTTAAGATGTCTAGCCTATTTACCTATAATATATCCCCTCATAAGCGTATAATAGATATAAACAGGGTGATAACACACAGAAAGCTACTACCGATGCAATGCTTTAACTTATTTTCTAACTCTAGGGTGGAATACCTTGACAAAAATCACTATGAGACTTATTCCCCTCAGATGGTACCGACCGACCCCTCTGGCTCAAGGACTAATCTAAGGACATTGCATTTATATGAGACATGGCTAACTTCTTTTGCCACATTTGTATGGAGTCCTCCTGACTTCAGCACACACTTGTGCATGCACTAAGTTAGTGTTTACTGGAAACTGTTTGCACCATTTATGTCATTCTTTTCGTCTGTGTTCATCTTTATCTTTACGACTGTTTGAATTTGGTTATGTATCACCAAGCTATTAAACAGCCTGTATTGAAGTCAAGTCAAGTCAATTTTATTTATATAGCACATTTCAAAGCAATAGCATTGCACCAAAGTGCTTTACATAAAATAATAATAATAATAATAATAATAGTAATAATACATACATACATACATACATACATACATACATATAAACATATAAAATAAGGGAGAGGTGAGGGAGTCAGGGAGTGTTAAAAGCTAGGGAGAAGAGGTAGGTCTTTAGGTTGGATTTAAAACTACTAATAGTGGGGCAGGATTTCACAACATCAGGAAGGCTATTCCAAAGCTGGGGAGCATAGACAGAGAAAGCTCTGTCACCTTTTGATTTAAGAGAGGCAGAAGGAACACAAAGAAGACACTGGGAAGATGATCGAAGAGGTCTAGGAGGACAGTAAGGAATTAAAAGATCACATAAATACTGAGGTGCTAAACCATGTAAAGCTTTGAAAACAAACAGAAGAATTTTAAAATTAATTCTGTGTTCCACAGGAAGCCAGTGCAGTTTAGCCAACACAGGTGAAATGTGGTCACGTCTCTTAGATCCAGTCAGTAATCTGGCTGCAGCATTTTGGACCAGCTGGAGTCTATTTAAAGTAGATTTAGTTACACCTACATAAAGTGAGTTGCAATAATCAAGCCTAGAGGAAATAAAGGCATGTATAAGGATTTCTAAATCACTGTAGGAGAGAGAAGACTTCAGCTTTGCTATAGTTCTAAGTTGGTAAAAACTTCCCTTGACAACGCTGTTGACTTGCTTATTAAAAGTCAGAGAAGAGTCAAGGAAAACACCTAGGTTCTTGACCACACTGTGATGGTTAACAGACAGTGGGCCAAGAGCCTTGATTACATTGTTGACTGAATTTGGTGATCCAAAAATGATTACTTCTGTTTTGCTGTCATTAAGCTGTAAAAAGTTGTTAGCCATCCAATTCTTAATGTCATTAAGACAAAAAAAAAGGTTGGTCAATGAGCAGGAATTTTCAGGGGCCACTGGTATATAAAATTGGGTATCATCTGCGTAGCAGTGGTAACGAATATTATATTGATTGAAAATGGAGCCCAGGGGAAGCATGTATAAAGAAAATAATAGAGGCCCTAAAATAGAACCCTGGGGGACACCACACTTAATGGGAGCAGATGATGATGAAGCATTGCCTAAATGCACTGAAAAAGATCTATCAGTTAAGTAAGATCTGAACCAATTTAATACAGTGCCTTGCAGACCAACTTCAACATCCAGGCGTTTTAAAAGGATCTTGTGGTCAATAGTGTCAAAAGCAGCACTAAGATCTAACAGGACCAATAGGGCACACGAGCCAGAGTCAACAGAGAGCAGTAGATCATTATGGACCTTAAGTAAGGCAGACTCTGTACTATGAAGTGGTCTAAAACCAGATTGAAACTTGTGAAGGATATTAGAGGTGTTTAAATAGGAAGAGCTGTGACGGAACAACTTTTTCTAAGATCTTAGAGAGAAAGGGCAGTTTAGAAATGGGCCTATAATTTTTCAAATCAATGGGATCAAGGGATGTTTTTTTCAGGAGAGGTTGCACAATAGCGTGTTTAAAGCTAGAGGGTACCACTCCATTAGCCAGGGAGCTATTAATAATGCTCAAGATAAAAGGGCAAATAGCCGCAAAAGCTTCTTTGAAAAGGTGAGATGGAAGAATATCAGTGGCAAGAAGAGGGCTTCATATGAGAGACCACGTCTAACAGCTGTAAGGAAGAGACTGGTTGGAATTGTTGGAGGCGGCAAACTACAGACTGATACAAAGGATCAGAAATTGAGGGTGAGATATGAGACTTTATGTTGTCAATTTTGTCAATAAAGAAATTGAGAAACATCTCACAGGTTTCTGTTGTAACAGGAAGAGAGGACATTGTAGTAGGAGGGTTTATGATAGAATTAATTGTGTTAAACAACACTTTTGGTCTGTGAGCATTTTTGTGAATAAGATCAGCATAGAAAGCTGCCTTTGCTGCTTTGACAGTGTTTTGATAAGCCTTAAGAGATTCTCTAAATATATCATAGGAGACCTGTAATTTATCTTTTTTCCATTTTCGCTCTGCTTTCCTACAAGCCTTTCTGAGCGAACAGGTAGTGGAATTTAGCCAAGGAGTAGTTGACCTATTGGATTTACACCGCTTTTGTTTTAAAAGAGCTACAAAATCAAGAGTGGCAAGGCAAGATGTTAAAAAGAGTAAGTAGATCCTCAGTGTCTGTGCAGGTGGAAAGAGAATCTAAGACAGCAGGTGAAAGAGAGAGCATAAAAGTATTAGTGAACTGTGAGGCTGTGGTGGAATTAATAGCTCTGACAAGGGAGTAGGATGAGGGGGGTGGAGGGGGGGGGCAAAACAATGACGATTCAAATAAAATCATAAAATGTTCATTGGTATTGAAGAGCACGTGAGTAGCCTTGGGTTTGAACAACCTGGCCTGCAACAATATGGAATGTGATACTGATATCTATTTGAGAAAGTATAAAGGTTTTAATGATTTAGAAAAAAAAATGACTGACATCATCCTAATAGCACCACTAGATCTGCCTCTATAGCTGGATGAAATGGCTGTATGTGGTTCAATATAATCATCTATCCAAATATTCTCCTGGGGTATGTGTGTCTGTGTGTGTGCGTGTGTATGGGTGTGGGTGTGTTTGTTATTAAGGAAGGGCCTTTGAGTATTCTCCAAACACCACTATGCTCAACTTTCACTAGGTGGCACTGACTAGACAGTTAATAATGAGATAGGTTTGGTCAGTGACAGTATTTCTCTTTTTTATTGCCATTTTGATGTTGTCTTGGTGATGAATATTTATACACAATGCTATGACTACATACATACAACACAGAATTGGCTCTACATAATTTAAAGGATGTGCTTGTGTGTCAGGCAATGGCTTGCAATTATATGCATAGGCTTCAAGTGACATGAGGGCTATAAATACGTGGCATAGGCAAATTTCTGAGCTGCATTTTTTTATGGCTTTTATGCAGACCAGTGGTATGATGTGTGTTACTCGCTTCCTCACAGGTTAGTGCTTTCACCTCTGTCAAACAACCTCCTGGTCATGTAAAGAACAGCAGGGGGCGCTATGTTACTATTTTAGATCAAGTCAAAGGACCCCCTTTCAAAGGGGTATATTTTATGTTACAGTTTTTCTCAGTCGCTTTGGTGCTATTCTCACATCACTATTAACATTTGCACAGCAGTTAGTGCATTTCTCAAAACAATTAGTGCAAACTGCAAAACCTAGTGGATGACCTGCAAAAGCACGTCACTTGCTCAAAGTGGATAGTCCATTCCTCAAAAGCAGGTATTCATGTCAATGAAACTGTCAGTGTCATCAAAATGAGAAGTCTTGACACCATCGTTTATGAACAAGATAGTCAAATGGCTTTGTCATGTTTTTATTATGACAGTTCTCTCAGTGTTTTCCAATGCAAAAAAAGGTCAGAACTCGGTGACACTACCTGAACATGCTCAAGACAGCACTATACAGCACTTGTAAAGCCATTTGAAAACTACAGTAAAGTTACACATTGCTGTAGTTAGGGGAGTAAGTGAGTACAAGACACTGAATACGTAAATTTGTACTGTATGCTCTTTGCAATTCTACAGCATTGTGACAGAATTTGATAACTAGTTCACCAATTTTGTATGTAATGACTCAAGCAATGAAATGAAGACTATTAGTTTTATTGGGAACGACTATTCAGTATCCATAAGTATAGTTCATTTTGACTGACATGACATAAGCAAATGATAATGTTAAAAAACAGCAGAGAATTGTATGAAAGCAACTGATACATGTCCAAAAGCATTTGCAATTTGTTCAGAGGAAGGAGAAATTGCTACTATGATGTGCACAAATGACTAAATGTTGTGGAGGTTGAACTAATAGCTATGAGAATTTTAATTCTGATCTGAAAAAAGCACCAAAGCGACTGAGAAAAACTGTAATTTTGACCTACATGACATAAGCAAATGATAATGTTAAAAAACAGCAGAGAATTGTATGAAAGCAACTGATACATGTCCAAAAGCATTTGCAATTTGTTCAGAGGAAGGAGAAATTGCTATGATGTGCACAAATGACTAAATGTTGTGGAGGTTGAACTAATAGTTATGAGAATTTTCATTCTGATCTGAAAAAAGCACCAAAGTGACTGAGAAAAACTGTAACTCTTTGTGTAGCGCATGTGAGCGCTTTTCCCCCCATTTCAACCTGAATATTGGTGGGGACATTTCAGTCGTAATTTGACATTGGTGGGGACACGTCCTTCGGTCCCCACGCAAATCTACGCCCCTGGTCAAATGGCTTTGTCATGTTTTCATTATGACAGTTCTCTCAGTGTTTTCCAATGCAAAAAAAAAATCAGAACTCTGTGACACTACCTGAACATGCTCAAGACAGCACTATACACTACTTGTACAGCCATTTGAAAACTACAGTAAAGTTACACATTGCTGTAGTTAGGTGAGTAAGTGAGTACAAGACACTGAATACGTATATTTTTACTGTATGCTCTTTGAAATTCTACAGCATTGTGACAGAATTTGATAACTAGTTCAACAATTTTGTAGGTAATGTCTCAAGCAAATAAATGAAGACTATTAGTTTTATTGGGAACGACTATTCAGCATTCATAAGTATAGTTCATTTTGACTGACATGACATAAGCAAATGATAATGTTAAAAAACAGCAGAGAATTGTATGAAAGCAACTGATACATGTCCAAAAGTATTTGCAATTTGTTCAGAGGAAGGAGAAATTGCTACTGTGATGTGCACAAATGACTAAATGTTGTGGAGGTTGAACTAATAGTTATGAGAATTTTCATTCTGATCTGAAAAAAGCACCAAAGCGACTGAGAAAAACTGTAAATGGAACATGTAGTGACGCACGTTATATGAAAACTTGCCCATGGGTGTTCGTTCGGCTTGTAGAATCCAGCTGTTTTCACACATTAACTGACTAAATGATTTGGATTTCACTGATGTCACTGTAATGTTATTAGACCACCAGACCCAGACTATCATTTCATCGGTATACCCCAAAACCTAACAAAGATACTAAATAGTCAGTTTCAAGAGCATCAATTTAAAATTCCTCTGCCAGATATTTTTCCTTCTATACTCATAGCAATCCTCTGACAATTGTATGGGTGAATTGACCTGGTATTCCTGTTATTTATATGATAGTGTCCCACAAATAAATTATGCAGGTCTTTCTTCATTCATATTCCAATTGTTCAGGGGTGGACCGTAACTAAGTACATTTACTTGATTACTGTACTTAAGTATGAATTTTGAGTATCTTACTTGAGTATTCATATTTTTTGAAACTTGTGACTTTTACTCCACTACATTTGAAAGACACATACTGTACTTTTGACTCCATTTGAAATATGAGCATGAAGTGTCCGTTACTTTAAACCACATTTGAGTCTTTGAATGCATTAATGTGATTGACCATCTTGAATTTTTTTTCCAATAGTCCAATTTGACAATAGATTTTCCATCAGAACATCCTCCATGTAGCCTGGGATAACTACACAAGCCTGTTTGCAATTGAAACTTGAAAAGTGGTCTGGTGTTAACCAGGTTATCCTCCATGATCATTGTGAAATTGGAATGAAAATAGACAATCACCTGACATTCACAACATAGCTAGATCTTTAGCGTACATCATTAAACGATAAATCTACTCAAAATGTAATCTGGTTTTGTATTCGGCAGTTAAAATGTTTTTAGATTTGTAAACAGAGAATGAATAATGATTTAAATTATACTATTGCATTGCATTTGAACAGTTGCAAGGTTATGAAAATAGGTCAAATGTTTTTGTTTGATGTAAGTCCTATGAGTGACCAAATGATTTATGTCCTAGTACAGTATTGACCAAATAAACATTACATTACATCAGGGGTCTCAAACTCAAATGAGCTGGGGGCCAATTCTGCCAACGTCATCTGACTGGAGGGCCGGCTATTTCTGAAAATGCAAGTTTTCAAATACCACACAAAACTGCAAACAGAAAGTGCAAGTGTTTTTATCTAGTTTTAGACACCTGTGCTAGCAACCTTAGCTTATAAATAAAATAATGATAAAATAAATATGAATACAAATTATAAAACAAATGAAAAGCATAAAAACAGGTATGTGTGTGTTTCACACCAAATAAAAATATTTTCCTCTCATAACCTGGCAATAGGCGTCAGGGTTAAGAAAGCAACACCATTGGATTTTTATATCAAAAGGCCATGGCTTGAAAGTGGTCAGAGATAAAGTCCTACTGTAAATGTAAAAATCTTTGAGTAAAACAAAAGTTTATGAAGGGGGTAAATTTACCCATCTAATTTGCCACTGGATGGCAAGCACCTCAAATTATGCACCTTTCAATAAATACTGGATGAACATATTTGAGCAGGTTTACTTTCCTTTTTTCATATTACCCACATAACAAATTAACAGGAAAACACCTAAGATGTATACCAACACCTAAGATGTATATGGTTTCTAAACCACAAGGCCTACAATAAAGTATTCTGGTCAAATCAGTTCCTATCGCGGGTAATCTGAGTACCCAGAAGTTCGCATCATATTGCGGGTGACTTTGTAGTTTAGAGCCCTATTACTAGCGATTACGATTACCACTGCAACCTCCAAGCTATGTTGGGCAGAGGGTCGAAATAAGCATGGTATGCTTAGTGGACACCGTCGTATACACGCAGACGCACCTCCATAGACGATTGATCATAATCTCCATAAGGATATTCTCCTTCAGACTTAGAATAGGTGAATAACATAGCCTACCTAAGACTTCATCACACGTAAACGTTTTTCAACATTTGGTGTAGGCCTATGCACCTGCTTCAATTTATGTAACACTATGGCCTGCATCGCTTCCGCGTCATTACAAATGCACGTCTTTGTGTTGTAATACAAGTATTTCCTGAAAACTTTGCGCAGCGATTTTGGGTTTGAATGAAGCTCTGGATGTCTAGCACATAGTGGAGCAGAGTACAAATGAGATTTGTCACCGTATTTGGAACTATCGTCTATTTTAATCAGTATCGTTGTTTGTCACAATTAAAAAGTCTCAAGGGCCGGATTACATTATTATTTTGACATACGTCGCGGGCCGGACGCGGGCCGGGTGTTTGAGACCCCTGCATTACATGAATACATACAATAAAAAATACTTGTACTTCTGAATACTTATAGTATTTTTAAAAGCAAGTACTTCTGTACTTCAGCTTAAGTAAAAATCTGACTTCTAAATCTAACATTTAGATGCATTGTTACACCTGTTGATACACCTGTATATAATCTTATCCTTTAGTCCTATGCCAAACAAAAAAAAGAGAGCATTGTGAAACCCCAACATTCATTAAAGGAGAATTCCGGTGTGATTTTGACCTAAAGTGTTTTGAAACATGATACCGAGTGTGAACGTATGTCTCATAGCCCATCTCGGCTTGTCCCCTGCACTCAGAAATCTGGCGCTAGTTAGCCGATGCTACCAACAAGGCGGTCAATGGTGGTGCCTCGGCATCGGCATAGCCATGCAAATAAATCACTGTTTTACACCATTTACGAGGCTCAATGTATCTCCACACTTCATTGGTAGACTTCCGAGGGCCCTGACATTTAAAACGAAACATTGAGAACTTTGAAAAAGCACTGGTAGTTTACTTACAAGACGATTTATACAGACAGTATTCTCGAAGTTTAGCGTTTGCAGCCATCTTGAATTTAGTCACATAAGTCAAGCGACGAGTAAGAATGAACAGGTATGATAAGGGATCAGATTCCAAAAATAATTCCGTGGAAATGCATGGATTCCAGTTGTTGCTACTGGAAAAAACTGTAATCCATGCATTTCCACAGAATTATTTTTGGAATCTGATCCCTTATCATACCTGTTCATTCTTACTCGTCGCTCGACTTATCGTGACTAAATTCAAGATGGCTGCAAACGCTAAACTTCGTGAAGATACTGTCTGTATAAATCGTCTTGTAAGTAAACTAGACTGCATTTCCGGCGGGAACTGCAAAAGTTTGCTTGCCCTGGTCCGGTCACCAACATGAGCAGACAGTGGCATACGCTATGCTGAACCTGGCTTGATCCAAGCATTCTAACAGTGCCTTTCAGTGTTGGAGCAGTGGCAATACCGCAAAAGCTCTAGGAGAGGGCTATTCAACTATTGACTTGCGGGGTGAATGCGGCTCGTTGGATTTTACCTGTGGCCTGCCTTTGAATTTAGCTTCTATGACTAAGATCAAATCAATAAAATAAAACAACAGCAGTGATTGGCTGCAAAAATAAATAATGTCACGTGTCTTGCACCTCTCAAACTGGGCTATCAGGTAACCTAGAAGAATTGAAATGATGAAATATGACTAAGGAATTCAAATGCTGCTTGTTTGTCAGGATACTTTTTCACTGATTTATTTTAAAAATATGAGCTATGAGTGTGAATGTTATATATTCCATCCCCTAATTCTGTTTTACTGGTTTATTTGACAAATAATCTATATGGATAAAGACCTTATGTCTGTTTAGGATTGTTTTTCTGAGCCTATTGATGTATCTCAGAATAAAGTAATGTCCACAACATTAGTGATGTTTTTTTTTTGTGTGTGAATGTATTTTACTTAACTCATTAAATGTAGCTGAATACTCATGAACGCATGTCTCTAATAGCCACAATAGGAGTAATTTTAGCAACACCGTATTTTGTGTGGCCCATAATGACCCAGTGGATCATGAAAACGTGCCAAAATTCACATTCCTTGCTTGATGTTGGTACATTAATCCCATTCAGATTGCCACTTATCTGTGATGTAAGAGTTCAGTATAGGTTTAAGGTCTGGAGCACGGATTTGACATCTGTGACTTCTTCATTGAGGACTTGCTTAGCAGCACTGTCCGCTTTCTCATTTCCCCTCAGACCAACATGGCCTGGGACCCAGCAAAAAACTACACTGAAGTTCTGGTTCTTTAGACGTTGTAGTTGATCAAGCTCAGCTTTGGTTGTACTTTTTGCGTGACATTAAAGCCTACTGCAGGGCCGTAGTCACCATACACTTTGGGGGGGACGTGTCCCCCCCAATATTCAGATGTGACCAAAATGTCCCCCCCAATATTCGGACATACAAAAAAATAAAGAAAAAAACGCTATAGGCTATTACAGGAAACCAACAAGTCCCGCCATTTGAAATGCAATCAAACGTAAATAACACACTAATTAGTGACCTATTCATAGTTTCAGAGAGTACACTGTGAGTGGTTTGTCCTGGAGGTTTTGCGTTTATCATTTGAGGCGTGCGCTATCAAAAGCTTCCTGCACCCTACTGCGGTGCAGGCTGTCAACAATATCGCAAAAGATACCGGTACAATTCTCACAAAACTTGTTGGAAAGGTGTAGCACTGTCTAAGGAAACCCCATTAATTTTTGAAGCTGATCAGACTCAAAGGTAACTTTGAAGCATTTTCCATATTGTAGCCTATTTTCTCGCAATGATAGCGAAAGTGAAACGTAGTGTCCTTTCATTTGAATTTGTGCGTGCCTGTGTCATTCATTTCTTTCACATGTCTTACAACATAAATAATGCATTCATATGCTAGTAGTAGGCCTAATGTCAGAAATGAGCAGGTTTATAAGCCTCTTAGAAATGGCTGTTGCATCTTGCATGTTACATTTAGATGCACTCAATCGCGCATCCATGCAGGCAAAACGTAGCACTCAAATGTGGCGACGGCACAAAAGTTGAAAAAACTTTTACAATGTTAATAGTTAATAGACAGTTAATGTGAATCGCGGACATTAACCAAAGAAAGAAATTTCCACCTCCATTCACCAAATAAAGGCTGTGTTTCTACATTTTAATAGAAAACATAATTTCTGTCAGAAACCAGCCTATAATGCATAGGGTAACTTGAGGTGAGTCAGACAGAAAAGGGACCTGTCTTAGTAGCCTATATTGAATCCCATCCCTTTCAAACAACCTTAAAATTGTGTGATTAGCCGCCAGAATAATAAAATCAAAATACAAAATATGATTGGGCTAGGTCCAAACCTATGAGTAAGCATTCAGTGTAATATAGAGGTTATCAAAGATACTCTAGTTTGTATTTTCTTTTAAAATATAAATTTTGGAGACAAATGGAGTCATACCACAGGTCTATATCCAGGGATGGATTATTGAATGGGCCTACTGGGCCCAAGAGCTCAGGGGGCCCTGAAGCCTAAGACTGTGTGAAGTTGCTTCTCCGCCCTTTTCTTCTATTTCCACAAAACTCAGAAGTCAATATAAAGGGTCATTTTTTTTTTAAAAGTCTTCCGGGGAAGTATGCCCCCGGGCCCCCCTATCTTAACAGGGGAGGTTTTTTTTTGCATCTATGCCCAGGGGTTCATAATCCATCCATGCCTATGTCCGCCAAAAGTTTGGTATATCCTAATTGACTGACTTAACTAATGACTTGTTTGTGATTTTAATAATATTTTTGCATGGCAGGAAATGTATTGAAATTCTGTTATTGAAATTCACACCGGACCACAGATTTGGTCCCCCCCAATGTTGACATCATGGCTACGGCCTTGGCCTACTGGAAAGATTTTTTATTGCAATTTAATTGAATGCAATTTACTTTTACGATTAAATAAAATTAATTTATCCCTCTCACCCATAGTTTTCTATTTATTTACAAATGTACATAGGCCTACTGTAATTACATTTATACATAGTTATTCTACTGATCTTCATACTATTCATCCTGCACATAGACTTATTCTTACTACTCTTATGATGTTGTTTCTGCACTACAATGACACTGTTTCCACACTGCACATAGCTGTATGTTATGCACATTTCTGTTATATATTTGTCAAATTGAATATCCATAATTATTCTGTTTTATTATATTCTGTTAATACACTGCCTATATCTATATTATTATTTCTACTATTATACTGTTACTGCTACATCTACATGCATTATTCTACTTATTGTATGAGATAACTGCTAATACACTGCACATATTTATATTTAATTCATATTACTCTAAACCACCTTCTGTAAATCAACTGTATACTACTGTCTACGTTGCACTATATTTCTTGACCTGTCTCTGTATATTTCATCACCTTTCTATACTTTGCATCACATTGTATGCATACTGTAGCTACATGAATCACAGCTAAGATCCTTGGTTGCTATGAAGGCCAGTCGTTCTAAATGGATGGTTGCTATGGCCAAAGGCCACAGTTATCTCTGCCGTTGTCAAGCGGGCATATCCTAACTTAAACATCTCTATTTTACTTAGCCTACTTCCATACAGTGAGTCCCATTAAGAAGTGGCCACTTCATTCGTGCTTACCGTGATTCATACAGCAGCATTATTAAATTAATCTGTCACCATATGCCTATGCCAACGTTTGCAAAGAGGAGAATCTTTTAATTTGATTCACAATGAAACGTTACATTTAATGTACATGTAAACAATGAGTAGGCTAGTTTTGGTTGTTGTTGGTGGTGTTACTGCATCCCTTAGTTATAATGCCTACAATGCAAAAATGTTCCCTCGTGATTGTTAGCAGCTAGACGCATTTCAAAACATCGCGACGTGAAATGGCACCACAAAACATTGTTTGTGAATCGGTCTTATTAGTCCTCGCTTAAGCTGTCACAGACTCAGGCTCTACTTAGGGCTAAAATGCTTCCTGAATTACTCTTAGTAAAAAAAAATAGGAGTCCTAAAGTTACGAGTGACGAAGTAACGAGTACAAGCATATCAAGCAACATAAATCTCATAACGTTAACGTTACAGCAATATCTCCTCCCTGACATAGCTAGCTAGCTTCTAGCCACACAAGAAATTAATGATTTTAAATCTCCGCTTAGCATTCTAATAACAGAAGGGGCACATTTATGTTGACCACTACAACATGACTCATTATGTCTGTAACTCTATAAAACACTTACTTTCATAAAGGAAGCACGCCATCCAGCACATACACATGGAAACCGATATTTTAGGTACTTGGCCAATGGCCACGAACTC
Organism: Alosa pseudoharengus; assembly: GCF_046254945.1. Lineage (NCBI taxonomy): Eukaryota > Metazoa > Chordata > Actinopteri > Clupeiformes > Clupeidae > Alosa > Alosa pseudoharengus. Next base: position 5,924,525 of record NW_027468565.1, read on the forward strand.
AAAACGTGTCTCCCTGAAGCTCTTCTAGAATCTTTGCTCTGAAGGCTGCGTTGCTGTGGAAACATCAAATAAACGGAGAGTCTTTTCAAGGTATTTCCTGCTTGTACTGTCGTCAAATCCATGCTTTGAGGAAAAAAATCTTTTTATCATAGTTCCCTCTTCAATGAGCGATTACCAGCTCGTTTTTGTAACAGAGATAGCTGTTTATTGTCCCTAGGTTTACAGAAACACCTATTCATATTAATACGTATGGAAATCAAGTTAACGCTGCCGACTGTTTGTCTGCTGTTTGTCTATTACATGGCCCAGAATGCCTTGCATGTCTTTACAACAAAACAACACAGTAAAACCTAAATGCCCGTAAACATATGCATTTGCATACTTGTAACATTTTTAATAATACTCTCCCATCATGATATGTAACAATAATGAAAAATTTTATTTGAATACCGTCAATGTGAAAACAACTCTATTATGTAAGCTATATATAGCTACCGTTCTCCATTCTATTTCAGTTCGTAAGTCCATACTATCCCATGGCAGAGCAAGCATTTCATGATTGGGCAAGGTTGCCTAGCTTCGTGAGACCGTCCTGATTTCGCGAGCTTCAGGGTTTCACTCGCAGATCAGTCTGGATACTTTCCGTTAAAGAAAATTTGGAGCAGTTCATCAAACGAACGTCCAATCAGCGTTTGCTTTGAGGCGGGTTGAGGTGTGACGCAACGGACGGCATCCACAGAGAAGTTTTATTCAAATTAGAAAGTATTCCTGGGTAAACTGTGAAGCTATGAGTCTCAGCCATGCAGCTGGGAGGAATGAACGACACAGACATCCTCCACGGCTGATTCCAGTTCATAATGGAGGAATATACTTTCTTCAGAAGTGTAGGGCCTACCGTGAAAACTTGATGGGAATTGTCGTTGATTAGGTTCATAAATGGTAAGTTAAAACATCTTAACGTTTGTCACGTTACCTAACTTAATTGTATGTTAAACGGCATTAGAAGAATACTTTGTTCATCTAATTGGTTGATTTGGCCCGTCGATAACCAACAAAGGTGGTGATAGACAGATGGTTTATCCAATCAGCTAACCAGTATATCCGCCCCTTCCCAAAAGTTCTTCAATGAAAAGTTCCCAGATGGATATGCGGAGCAAATCCATCTGGCGGAGTCAGGTTAAAGGTTGCCCGGAGACATTGTGGATACCCAGAGGCATTGATTGAGCATACTCGGAAGGCGTTGTGATAGAAGGTGAATGGTGTAAAGGTGAATGGGGAGAGTTACCAAATACCTGTGGGTGGTTTGCCAAATGATGGAAACTTTTGGAATATTTCTTTTTTTTTTTTAGCTTATGCACCCTCACACTGGAGTCCCCAGTTCATATACAAAATTTGGTATCGATATGTGACAGTGTTCCTGTGATATGGACGACTTCCTGTTTCGGAGCTTCGCCGCCGATTTCGTTTGGCTGTGACGGGCAAACGCTTTCGAAAATCAAAAATCCTTCTAGTAACTTTTGTGAGGCTTGGTCCAATGATGATGTACGTCAAGTTTCGTGGCGTTCGGACCAAATTTGTGACCTGTGAAAATTTAGTTTCGCTTTCTATTCAATCCAATATGGCGGACGAACGACACGCCCACTTGACGTCATCTTCTCGAGCAAGTTACACCGGTACTGCCCGGACGTTTTAAAGTTGGAACGGTGTCTCTGTCTCAAAGGGCCTAGGCACAGGGAGAAAAAAATTAAGGGAGACGGGAATAATAATAATAAATATAACCGCAAGCGGTGATTTACGGGGTCCGAGCAAAACGAACATGATAGCATAGCTTTTTAGTTTTACATATGCTTTGATTGTTTGGGCACAATTGTTCAAAAGAAACGTGATCGGATTTCGGTTATCGGATTTCAGTTACCGGATTTCAGCTATCGGATTGGATCAAATCTTGATTCTGTGTCGGAGTCAATAAGATAAACAGCGTATAATTATACAGTTATACTTGCCTTGCACTACAAGTCCATATTGACAAGTAGCTGTAATGCTGTAATGTTATAGTGTGCTAACCTCCACAACCCAACAGCATTCTATTCTAGTATGCTAACCTCCACAACCCAACAGTATTTTAACACTAATGCTTCAGGTGGGATATGAACTCTCAACATAAGGATGACCAGTACAAGGCATTATCCCACTAAGCCACTGTCAATCCTACATCTTTGCCAGTCACATTCACATGGTGAAAATGTGTATTGGTAAACACACAAGAAAAACTCCAAGTATACATTTGACAATAAAATGAAGGGCTTTCCTGAAAGAGAACACCTGAAAACGTTTGGAAATTCTGGGACAATTAGACATTTGTAGAGAAGAACAGTAATGGATGAAATATAAATATGATAGACTTAATGATGAAGGAAAAATAGTAAACAAAGAAGTTCCCCTATATGTCTTCGAGTGTGTCGGCATTCTGATTCTTGGCAACTAATGAGTGTGAATGTTGATTGCCTGATGTCATTCAGGTGCTGTTCAATGGTGTGACTTCAATAACCAATAGCATGTGCATCTTGAGCCTAAAGCTCTAGCAGGATTCGAACTCTCAACCTAACAAACACCAGCACTAGGCATTATCCCTCTGAGCCACTAACAATCCGACATAATAGGCAGTCACATTCACATGGTGAAAATGTGTTGGTAAACACACAAGAAAAACTCCAAGTATACATTTGACAATAAAATGAAGGGCTTTCCTGAAAGAGTACACCTGAAAACTTTTGGATATTCTGGGGCAATTAGACATTTATAGAGAAGAACAGTAATGGATGAAATATAAATATGATAGACTTAATGATGAAGGAAAAATAGTAAACAAAGAAGTTCCCCTATATGTCATAGAGTGTGTCGGCATTCTGATTCTTGGCAACTAATGAGTGTGAATGTTAATTGCCTGATGTCATTCAGGTGCTGTTCAATGGTGTCAATCTTCAATAACCAATAGCATGTGCATCTTGAGCTTCAAGCTCTAGCAGGATTCGAACTCTCAACCTAACAAACACCAGCAGTGTGTAATGAGTGTGAATGTTAATTGCCTGATGTCATTCAGGTGCTGTTCAATGGTGTGACTCAGAAGGCTCAATGGTATGGAGTGATGACACGGAGATGGCAGGTTTCGGTGGCCATCTCTTTTATAGCCTACTAAACTCAAAGTCGTATTCTCGTGTTTCTGCAGCATTGTTTCATGCGTGACATCCTTAACCGATATAGAGTTGTTCTGTCAAGTGGAAGAGCCGACTAAATATGTATAAGAAATGACAAATATTATAAGAATAACAAATAATTATAGGCTACAGCTTATAATTATACAGTAATACTTGCCTTGCACTACAAGTCCATATTGACAAGTAGCTGTAATGTTATAGTGTGTTAACCTCCACAACCCAACAGCATTCTATTGTAGTATGCTAACATCCACAACCCACTAATGCTTCAAGTGGGATTTGAACTCTCAACCTAAGGATCACCAGTACAAGGCATTATCCCACTGAGCCACTGTCAATCCTACATGTTGGCCAGTCACATTCACATGGTGAAAATGTGTATTGGTAAACACACAAGAAAAACTCCAAGCATGGAGGGGCGATTAGACATTTGTAGAGATGAACACTAATAGATTAAATATAAATATGATAGACTTAATGATGAAGGAAAAATAGTAAACAAAGAAGTTCCCCTGAATGTCATAGAGTGTCTCGGCATTCTGATTCTTGGCAACTGATGAGTGTGAATGTTGATTGCCTGATGTCATTCAGGTGCTGTTCAATGGTGTGAATCTTCAATAACCAACAGTATTCGAGCTAGAGCCTAAAGCACTACCGGGGATTCGAACCCTCAACCTAACAAACACCAGCAATAGGCATTATCCCACTGAGCCACTGACAATCCTACATATTGGGTAGTCACATTCACATGGTGAAAATGTGTGTTGGTAAACACACAAGAAAAACTCCAAGTATATATTTGACAATAAAATGAAGGGCTTTCCTGAAAAAATACACCTGAAAACTTTTGGATATTCTGGGGCAATTAGACATTTATAGAGAAGAACAGTAATGGATGAAATATAAATATGATAGACTTAATGATGAAGGAAAAATAGTAAACAAAGAAGTTCCCCTATGTGTCATAGAGTGTGTCGGCATTCTGATTCTTGGCAACTAATGAGTGTGAATGTTAATTGCCTGATGTCATTCAGGTGCTGTTCAATGGTGTCAATCTTCAATAACCAATAGCATGTGCATCTTGAGCTTCAAGCTCTAGCAGGATTCGAACTCTCAACCTAACAAACACCAGCAGTGTGTAATGAGTGTGAATGTTAATTGCCTGATGTCATTCAGGTGCTGTTCAATGGTGTGACTCAGAAGGCTCAATGGTATGGAGTGATGACACGGAGATGGCAGGTTTCGGTGCAACACAAGTTAACTTTATTTGAGTTTCAATTCATCTGTTCTTTTGTTCTTTACTTGTATGTGTGCTGCATAAAAGAGGAAACAAACAGAAAATGGAGTAATCAGTGAAATGGGGTAAATCAGTACAGATCCCAACTCACAAACAAACCAATTGACATTTGAACAATAAACTGAAATCATATGGCTATATAAGGTACAACTAAACAATACTTGACATCCCAAGTCAACCAACATCACCTAATCATCTCTCACATGGGACTCCAACACACCAAACCAACAAACAAAGACCTTAACTTTACACATGATGGCAGAGCTACTCTACAAACTGATAAACATCACAAAAGTCATAGTGAGGGTGATTAAAGTGATGACTTACGTTAACTCAAAGACGCACACAGAGCAGGACACACTGGAGTGCTGGGTTGAGATGAACAAAAGAGCGAACTGAGGGCGAGCAAACAATTTATCCTGGTCTGAGCCCCTGCTCCGGAGCTACAGGGTTTCCCAGCGGGTAAACTTTGGAAAGATTTGCAAAGATTTGGAAAAGATTTTTGAAAGACTACAGTCTCAGACCCTCTCACATCTAAAGACAAGTAGTAGAGTTTTAAGTCACAGACTATGATTTTGCAATGACTAGGGATCTTGCAGGGTCACTATTTACAAGACTGCAACATGATTCCTTTAAATTATTACCCATTGTGCAATAGATAAACAGGAACTGAAAATTATAGCCTACTAAACTCAAAGTCGTATTTTCATGTTTCTGCAGCATTGTTTCATGCGTGACATCCTTAACCGATATAGAGTTGTTCTGTCAAGTGGAAGAGCTGACTAAATATGTATAAGAAATGACAAATATTATAAGAATAACAAATAATTATAGGCTACAGCTTATAATTATACAGTAATACTTGCCTTGCACTACAAGTCCATATTGACAAGTAGCTGTAATGTTATAGTGTGTTATCCTCCACAACCCAACAGCATTCTATTGTAGTATGCTAACATCCACAACCCACTAATGCTTCAAGTGGGATTTGAACTCTCAACCTAAGGATCACCAGTACAAGGCATTATCATTATCCCACTGAGCCACTGTCAATCCTACATGTTGGCCAGTCACATTCACATGGTGAAAATGTGTATTGGTAAACACACAAGAAAAACTCCAAGCATGGAGGGGCGATTAGACATTTGTAGAGATGAACACTAATAGATTAAATATAAATATGATAGACTTAATGATGAAGGAAAAATAGTAAACAAAGAAGTTCCCCTGAATGTCATAGAGTGTCTCGGCATTCTGATTCTTGGCAACTGATGAGTGTGAATGTTGATTGCCTGATGTCATTCAGGTGCTGTTCAATGGTGTGAATCTTCAATAACCAATAGTATTCGAGCTAGAGCCTAAAGCACTACCGGGGATTCGAACCCTCAACCTAACAAACACCAGCACTAGGCATTATCCCACTGAGCCACTGACAATCCTACATATTGGGTAGTCACATTCACATGGTGAAAATGTGTGTTGGTAAACACACAAGAAAAACTCCAAGTATATATTTGACAATAAAATGAAGGGCTTTCCTGAAAAAATACACCTGAAAACTTTTGGATATTCTGGGGCAATTAGACATTTATAGAGAAGAACAGTATATGAAATATAAATATGATAGACTTAATGATGAAGGAAAAATAGTAAACAAAGAAGTTCCCCTATATGTCATAGAGTGTGTCGGCATTCTGATTCTTGGCAACTAATGAGTGTGAATGTTAATTGTCTGATGTCATTCAGGTGCTGTTCAATAGTGTGAATCTTCAATAACCAATAGCATGTGCATCTTAAGCCTAAAGCTCTAGCAGGATTTGAACTCTCAACCTAACAAACACCAGCACTAGACATTATCCCACTCTGCCACTGACAATCATACACATTCAGCAGTCACATTCAAATGGTGAAAATGTGTGTTGGTAAACACACAAGAAAAACTCCAAGTATACATTTGACAATAAAATGAAGGGCTTTCCTGAAAGAGTACACCTGAAAACTTTTGGATATTCTGGGGCAATTAGACATTTATAGAGAAGAACAGTAATGAATGAAATATAAATATGATAGACTTAATGATGAAGGAAAAATAGTAAACAAAGAAGTTCCCCTATATGTCATAGAGTGTGTCGGCATTCTGATTCTTGGCAACTAATGAGTGTGAATGTTAATTGCCTGATGTCATTCAGGTGCTGTTCAATGGTGTCAATCTTCAATAACCAATAGCATGTGCATCTTGAGCTTCAAGCTCTAGCAGGATTCGAACTCTCAACCTAACAAACACCAGCACTAGGCATTATCCCACTCAGCCACTGACAATCATACACATTGAGCAGTCACATTCAAATGGTGAAAATGTGTGTTGGCAAACACACAACATCAAGAAAATTCCTAGCATACATTTGACAATAGAATTAAGGGCTTTATAAAAAAGAGTACATATCTGAAAATGTGCACTGTTAATGGTATCCACCTAATGATGGTTGTATGGTTGTTATCCAAGAAAAATTTTTTACTCATATAGGAATATAGGTGATATAGGAGAAATGGGCTGAGTGGTCGAACTTTATTGGCCTATATCTCTGAAATGGAACAACGTATCCAAATTCTTTTGATAACTTTTGTGAGGCTTTGTCTAAACATTGTCTGTGAGAATTTTGGTGAAGATTTGATAATTTTTGAAGCCTGTGAAACTTTTTATGATGTTTGGCTTTTCTCTGAAATTGTGGCAAAAGTAAACATTTTTAGAGCATAAGACCAGGGTGAAAAAGATGCATCTGAATGTAGAGATTAATATGATGAAATAATTTTGAGTCTAGGTGAATCTGGTAAGGAGAAATAAGCGTTTTTGACAAGAGCGCCACCTTTGGGTGCAGTACCCCAAATTTGGGTTATGGGTAGTGGGGGGTACTGGTAACAATACTTGAAAATGTCAAGTTTCTAGGACTTACGGTTTATAGGAATATAGGTGATCTAGGAAAAAAGGCCTAAGTGGTCTAACTTTATTGGCCTATATCTCTGAAATGGAACAAAATATCAAAATTCTGAGCGATAACTTTTGTGAGGCTTGGTCTAAACATTGTCTGTGAGAATTTTGGTGAAGATTCGATTATTTTTGATGTGTGAAACTTTTTATAATGTTTGGCTTTTCCATGAAATTGTGGAAAAAGTAAACATTTGTAGACCATAAGACCAGGGCCAAAAAGATGCATCTGAGTTTAGAGATTAATATTCTGAAAGAATTTTGAGTCTAGGTGAATCTGGTAAGGAGAAATAAGCATAATTAACTTTTTTTTTCAATAGCGCCACCTTTGGGTGCAGTACCCCAAATTTTGGGTTATGGGTAGAGGGGGGAACTGGTAACCATACCTGAAAATTTCAAGAGTTTTGGAGTTACGGTTTAGGCTGCAGTATGACTTTTACAGAATTTTGGCCAAAAAATGAACGGTACAGAAACAATAGGGTCCCTGCAGCTACGCTGCTCGGACCCCTAATAAGTGTGCTTGCAAGCACACTTAACTAGCGCCAGATTTCGGAGTGCAGGGGACAAGCCGAGATGGGCTATGAGACATACGTTCACACTCGGTATCATGTTTCAAAACACTTTAGGTCAAAATCACACCGGAATTCTACTTTAACAGCTGTCACTAGTGCCATACCAACCAGTAATACCAAAATATCAAATTAGAGATACATTGATCACACAATAGCAAAGACATATTGTGTGAATGACAAGCTGCAAAGTAATCAAATGTTTTGTGCAAATGTACTTTCCTAGGTAGCCTGCATTTGTACAAAATATTTGATTAAGGAAATGAAGAGTATAACTAGGCCTGTCTGCCAGTGTCACATCCCAGTTTATCAGACCTGCATTGCAACATCATTGGCCCCATGGCAGACCATGTGGTCCTGTGGCATACCAGCAGTTACATAACAGCATGTCACTTCTGGCACTGCAGACTAAACATGGTGATTCACAGCAACCTTTAGAGGCCATGTCAGAGGGTATGTTAATGAACAATGTGGTTCAGGCAGTTAACCACTGGTGTTGGGTAACATATTATTATCTGGAGAAATTTTGAAGAACCAAATTTTACCAAATGTTTCTCCAACGCTTCTCCAATCAGACCTTCAATCAGAGATCATGTGATTGCCAAGAAAGTTGACCCACGTATCACCACTTTTAGGTGTTGCCATGTGATGTTGCCGAGTGTTGTTCAGGCAACATTTATGGTTCCAAAACTTCCATCATCAGTGGGCAGCTTACCACAATCATAACAATCATAACACTAGGAACCTGTCATGTGATAGGCCAGCAACATTGTTGAAAAAGTTGTATCATCACCGTAACAAACACATCTGGGACACTTTGACTGAATTAGGAGAATCTAAAATAACTGCCCTTTTTATGCTGGAGTCATTTTGAAAGCATGCACAGTATACACTACAAAAATAAAGTACAAAAATAGAACACATAAGCTTTCACTCCACTTCATCGTGACTAGAAGTGAGGGATCTAAATGCACACAAAAACAAAAGGTTTATTTCCCTACATTTTGTTTGGCAGCAGCTCTGGTGGACATTCCTGCAGTCAGCATGCAAATTGCACACTCCCTCAAAACTTATGATGTGGCATTGTGTTAAAAAAAAAAAACATCTTTAGATAAGCACTTTCATGCCACACCTGCCAGGTGGCTAGATTATACAGTCAAAAGTCACACTGCTCACTAACATGGACTAGTAAGCAACATTTGAAAAAAAAAAAAAAAAAAAAAAAAAATATATATATATATATATATATATATATAAAAAAATGTGTGCATCAAAAAAACTGGGAGCAGATACAAAAGTGTTTGCATTATTGTTGAGTATTTGTGCATCATAAACACAGGTCTACTCCGAAGAGTGTTGTACTTCTGATTCTTGGGCTGTTTGCTAAGGGTTGAAGTTTAATGTGGGGACAACCTTTTCATCATTTTGTAAATATACTGCATGAATATAGAAAAAAGTATTCTAAAAGCACATAAATCATGTGCACAAGGTACTAATGATCGCAAAAAAAACTTCAGTGCATCATTTTTTGTTTCAAAGCGTCTTAACTTCAGCAACAGTTTGGCCACATTACCATCCCCCGGTTTCCTGGAAGCAGAGGTAGTTTCCAAATCTTCTCCTCATCTAAGGCTGTCCCTCCCTCCCGGTCTACCAATTAAGAGAGAGAGAGAGAGAGTAAAGCAACTAAGCATGTGAAAATGAGCTGGAAGGCCTTGGAAATGAGTGATTTTCCCCCTCTCCTCTCCCTTTCTGCATCCACTGTTTGAGAAGGAGATAGCCACCTGCAGTTAACATCGCCTCCTTCGTCTCACACAGCTGTCTCTGGGGTCCAGGGGTCACAGGAGGGCATTGCCCTGTGGAGGGACCTCATCCACAGCATGGGGAGAGCAAACCATAACATGCCTGTATCTCACTCTTCCCACTATTTTATATAATTCCTCCTAGACTTCAGCTATATGTGTTCATTTGTTTTGCACATTCTTTTCTTTTTGAGATGAGTTCTTTTAACGTACGAGAGCACTTCTGTAAACGTAAGGAGAAGGCATCTCTGGACTCATCCTGGAGCGTCCTATTCCTGATTGCTCACCCACATGTACAGTACTTGTACAAGGGATTCTTATCTGACATCCATTTCTGTTAAAAGGTGAGAGGGTAGAGATGGTCTGAACATCTCCAGCAGGCTTAACATTGTTATCTCTATCATGCAGTCTGTATCTCACTGACAGATAAAGATAATGCAGGGGCACTCCTCCTCTCCTTATAGTACATTTCATCATATACATGCATAGTGCTGGTGACCAGCTGGCACAGAGCTAATGCAATGCCTCAGCACCTTAACAAGACTGCACTGGAAGAGTCTCAGATCAAGTTTTTGTTATTGAGAGCAGTCAGTTAGGCTAATTTAGAGAGGTG
>NW_027468565.1:5940000-6032500 GCF_046254945.1 Alosa pseudoharengus
AATGAGCAAAGTGTCTTGTGTATGAGCTAAAGCTATGGAATGGAAAGTGGGAGCACTGCTCTGACCCATCCACACTGCCCATTGCCCGTCAATGAAATTTGGGCCCTTAATCTTGACATCCCACTGTTTGACGATAGAAAGCAGTCCTGGTTTTAATGTAGACTCCGTCCCCATACACCGGTGGGAGTGGGTGCTACTGGTTAAAACATTCTACTAGATCATTCGTCATTAGAAGGTGAATAGATTATTTGTGGTGCACCACTAGGGAACCAAAAATATTTTGATTGTGACAGTTTGGTGCGGACAAGATTTTTTGTTACATCTTGCCCATTTTGGAAATCTGCATGAGATGTAAACAAATGAGCATAACACAGTCCCTATATCCACACTGTTATGACTCAGCACATGGCAACTGGTGATCCATGGGATTGTACTGGGGTTAAATGGGATATCTGGTCTGCTTCTGTCAGTGGCAACGGACAGAATCTCTTTCGAGATATCGACCATCTTCATTCACCTCCAGAAGGGAGAGAACACCTCTAGTGACAGTTTTTCAACCATTTTCACAGGTCACTCACAAGCGTTATCAAATTAAGCTTATACAGCAGCAAAAATACTCATCTAATTAATAACACCATAGGCTATATTCAAGTTGGGAAAGAGGTAAACCAATGAGGAGTCACAGTAAAGGTAAATGTGTTGGAGAAAAAACACTGTAGACATGAAGTGGAGGTTGGACCACACTATCAACATAGTGTTTGGCTATTCTGCTCACTGACTGCAACCTTAGTCCTACACAGTGCATTTGCTATCATTGCGGTTGTATAGATAACACAGTTAGCGGGATTAGCGTCTGCAATAAAACACACTGAAAGTGCATTTGAGTATTTTTCCACCAATGTTGGCATTCCAACTCCACGTCTTTGTGTTAAGTAAATGCATAAACCTTATATGCCTTAGCAAGACTTATGTGAACAGACATGTGTGAATATTTCTGTGTGTCATCGATGAGTGTTGAGGACTTGCAAGTGCATGGAATGTTTGGGGATACAACTTGTAAACACTGTAAGGGCAGGCATGGGACGTTAGTCAGTAGAAGCTGGACATTCTGCAAGTGTCGTCAACGTGGTCCATGCAGCAACGTTCAGAGTGGAGCATCTCTTTTTTGAAAAGAGACACATTGATGCTTTAATCCACCCATCCCCTGCTCTACCCCACTTCCACAACACCATTGAATGGTCCTCTTTACCAAAAAACAGTGAATCTACACAACCCTTAGACTCCCAGCTTCTTCTTCAGGTCGTAGTATGCATCAAACCTTGCCATAGCATATTCCTGGGAAAAGAGATCAACAACAGAGAGCAAAGATAAACATTCAAAATACCGGGGAAGGGCAATATTGACATTTCAAAGTATGTAAATAAAGGGATATTAAACAAATTACATTTTCAGTGGCACAGAGGAGAAGAGCATTTTAGCCAGACCGCAGTGACACGGCCTTTTCTCACATCTCTCTCGTCATGATATTCTGACCTGGCAAATATTTGTGTAGGGGCCCTGAGGTTGTGTCACAGCACAAACACTGTAGCTATTAGACAGTCGAACCATATGCACCATATGCTCTATAATATGTCTGGCTTGCCATATGATCTAGAGTCTAGACTGCTGTGGGTCCATTAGATACTAAGGTCCAGATGTACGTACATTTGAGAACATAGCGTTATCAGCGGCATGGCCAAACCAAAGAAAGCGAACACAGTGGATCTTCAGTTTACGTGCTATTTATCATACCTATAGCTCATCAGGTAATCAGCCCTTTTCTCCACATGAAACTCATAACGTCCCTGACCCTCCTATGAATGTATATGCATGACACGGAAAAACATAATTTGCCATTCTCAGCTCCTGCAACAGGCAGTCTGCGCTTTTACTGGCCTGTGGTGTAAGTGCGGCCTGTTAGTACATATCACACCATGTTTTTATGCGCATGTTGTGAAGAGAATACGACTTCAGTGGGCGCAAAAGCGTTAGTACATCTGGCCCTAAGTTCTTGAACAGAGGGGAAGGTCTGACTTACCATGTAGCCAAACTCAATAGTGGATATTCTGGCTTGGATCATGGCCCACAGACCCCAGAAGAAGTGAGAGGCAAGAGCAAACCTAGACACACACACACACACACACACACACACACACACACACACACACACACACAGACACACAGACACACACACACACAGACACACACACACGAAAACACAAAAGGACACGTTATTCACTGAAGATAGTGCTACCTCGAAAGCCCCCGCTCCTCTGTAATGACCTTGCAGAGACGTGCATTTCAACACTCCTGGGCCGCTGCCAAGCTTTTGTCTTCCCTACAGAGGCCCTTTGAAAAACTGAGTAAGAGGGGCTCAGCAATGGAGCCATTATTTAACATACACTTTTACTCCAAGAGTTTCTACTACATTTAGTACATATTTTTGTCATTATTGATCAAAGACTGTGAATCCAACCATGAGGAGATAATTAAAAGCTACTCAGAGGTTCACAGAGTAATTCAAATATCAAATACTTTTCACCCCATTACCTCTAGTGAGCAATACAGAACAAGAGCCATATGTTCACCAATGACTGTATACTGTATAATGATTGTACTGACCAACTCTGTTTCTGTGTGTGTGTGTGTGTGTGTGTGTGTGTGTGTGTGTATAACGTGCCCATAGTATCTACCTGTTGACTTCCTCCACCATCTTCTCCTTAAGTTTCAGTTGGTCCGCACTGCTCAAGTTATCAAACCCCTTGTCAAACTCAGAGAGGTAATGCCCATAGAAGTGCAGCTGTGGAGAGCATTTCATAAAGCAGTTTAGTCAGGTGTTTTCTATTAATAAGCCTGAGGTGAAGGACACTTAGAGGAAGAAGAGCTTAAATGCTACATACCTGCTGAGCTTTGGTAGGGTAATTCTTTGTGTGGACTTTGAAGAATGGAGGCTTGTCGTGGTTGTAGTCATACATCCACTCACAGAAGTGGTTTCCAAGGTCGAACCCCCTAATTCAAAAGCGAGAAAAAAACCAATGAGTATATATTCCCGTATGCGACTGAATTAACGTCTGAGTAAGATTTATTGCCTCTGCTATTGCGCTCACATCTGCAAAAATGGGATCTTTGAACTCTCCTAACCTCACCAAGTCTCCCCCCTAGTCGCCATGGCAAAATCTGCCAAAAAGGCAATTTTGCTGTCACTGAACCACAACTTTGGCCTTTGAGAAGTAAGACTAAATACATCAGTAATGAGCTGGCAAACACTCAGTGCTGCTGCTTTTCTTCCCTTTCATTCTCCCTCTGGGTGTGTCTGTGTGTGTGTGTGTGTGTGTGTGTGTGCGCGCGGGTGTGTGAGAGAGATTGTATGTGTGTGGTGGGTGGGAGAGTTTTTTTTTTAATGTGGAGCACAGCTGCTTTGGAGAGGAGACAAAAACACGCACAAGATGTGTCTCTGAATGCCAAGCACCATTCCCAGCAGCAGCGCAACCTTCACTCTGGAGCTCGGGGTCCGGCGAGGGGAACAAAACGCTGCCCGGTGCCCTCTAAGAGACGGAGCATCACTCCAGAGAGAGGAGGCCGGCTTGGACAGGGGGATGGGAAAGAAACAAAATGTATCTCAAGGCTTGGGCTCAATGGACTCTATGCAGGACTCCATTTTGGATTTGCTTCCTACAGGGCAATCAACTTCCTGTTTGTACACAGTAGGCTATGACAGAAAATTACAGATTACTAGCCAGTCAGTTTTAATAAAGTAGGCTATTTGTAATTGAACATAGCATAAGTTACCTAACCAGTTCAGTAATATCAGTTTTTTTCCAGTTGCTTGATTAAGACTAAGAACATTTTAAACCCTTTTCCTGTTTGCTGGAGGGAGTAGCACACAACATTTTCACAAAGTCGGTCTACATTACCATGAGACGAGGTCCTGAAGACAATGACTATAGAAAAAAGCCATAATTGCCAATGTTTTAACGTAAACAGGAAGTTGATATGCCAGTACAAGTGAATCCAAAATGGAGTCGTGCATAGTGCCTACTTAGAGATTTCCATCACCTATTGGACAATCAGGCCTGCTGGCAGGACCTCTCCTCTGGAGCAGACAACAGAAGTGCCTAATTGGGGAAAGCCGTGGGCATCTAGTGACTAAACCTGTGTGAAATCCGACCACTCTTAAGCAAGCACGTGTGAGAACCTGAATGCCTTGCCCAGTGTTTTGACTGAGTCCATATTGGCTGACTGCCAGGTCACTGAATGTCCCTTGTAAGTAGCTGGGCACAAAAGCATTCCACGCTTTGGGGGGTGGGGGGTGAGGGGACCCAGGTCTTGGATAAGAGCGAGCTATTACTAGAATATTCTGGCAAGTGTGATCAAAGAGACTGGAACACTCTGCCTGACATCTGTGAGGCAAATAATCTTTAACCACAGAATGGAAAAGCAAAAGTGATAAGGAAACTCAAAGAATGTTTACCTGGGTGTGTTGGTTACATAAGGATGCTTGACCTTATGTGTATACATATATATATATATATATATATATATATCTATATATATCAGTGGCGGCTGGTGGTTAAAAAAATAACGGAGGAAGGAATGTCTGCCTGATTGGCGTTAGTGGCAAATGTGAGGTTGTGATGGTGTTGGTGGCATATGTGAACAATAGAGTATGTAGGCCGCCTACCCAGACACATTTATAGCAGCAGTATGTACTATGTAGCATTTTAACTGGCAATGTTGTGCAATAAATGCTGTTCTGACATTCTCGGGGGGAGGGGGGGGGGGACAATTCGTCCAGGGACAATGGACTTTGTAATATAATTTAAATATATAAGTCACTTTGGATAATAGTGCTAAATTAATAAATGTAAATGTAAATAAATGTACATTTAGGTCTGGGAAGACAGGTAAGATATGTATGTGTAGTTATGCAATACTGTTTTCCAGATGTGCAAAATTACAGAAAGTCTGGAGGTTTTGCTCAGTGTAATACATTGGAAGAAAAGTCTATAATAATAAAAATAGACACTTGTACTTGTGACCATGTAACTATTTACCATTAAAAATAGACCCTAAATGTGGTTATTTGTAACATGCTATTGTTTTTAAAGCCAAATCGCTATAATTTAAAGACAGGTTGTAATAGCTAAGTGGGAATTTATGAAAGCATACTCGAAAGGCAAATGTTATTGAAGACGTCATTAAAGGAATGCATCATGGTCTGAAACATTCATTAACAATGTTACCATCCAAAGATACATTTAGAACGGTGAAAACAAGAACATAATAACAAGAACCTTATTTAACAATTGTTTAGTTAAGGCATAACTTGGATGATTATAACAACGCATAACTATCCAAAAATGTTTTATCACCAAGTGAACTGTCCACGTATGTGACAGGCCAGCAGTAGGCTATGGCTGATTGTTTTCTGTGCTAACGTTACCAGTTAGCCATGAGTAGCCTATTTGTCTGACTATGTAGCATTCAGTAGCCTACACTTACCATCTTGTTTTGGAATATGAATTTTTGGAGCTGGTCTTCCTGCTTTAATAAACATTATCAGTGTATTTGAATGTATAAAAGATTTGAGATTGTCCTCTGATTCCATTGTACTGTTTATTTCACGAGCAAAAAACAATCTTTCCGTTCAACATAAGATTCGTAGTTTGACTGCAGATAACATTCTTGAACCGTTGCCGCTAAAAACAGCACCCCCTATCGCAATTGAAAATTACTGTACGGAGGAGCTTCCTCCCTTGGCCATTGAAAACGACGTGATTCACGAGCCGCTGGGGTCCGAGGCGTTTATAATGGACTTCAATGAGGGCTTGAGGAGGAAGCTCCTCCATACAGTAGTTTTCAATTGCGATAGGGGGTGCTGTTGGCATTTTGACCTAGGGGAACGATTTTGTTCATTCAAAGTGTTAAAAATAGTAATAACAGTAATTTATCAGATTAGTAATTCACTTTATATATTTTTTATTTTTCTCTGACATTTTAGGGAGGGTGTTCCTCCCTTTCCTCAATGAAGGAGCCTCCTATATACTGGCTGCAGCAGTGATCAATCAATGAGCTCACAAATGTCCAAAAAATGCTGCCAGAAAATTAGGAGCCTATGAGGCAATTGAGTGGATTGGATTGGATTGGACTGAGCTGAATGTCTGGCTTAAATCCACAACTTGCTAATACTGCAAGACAGCGAAAAAAAGAGGGGGGGAAATTCTTGACAGGAGAGTAAAGGAAGCTTGGATGTATTCCTAAAAGGATGCTACTGAGAGACGGGCCTGTTCTAGGGGCCAGCAGAAGAAGCAGGCAGCCCTGAATTAAGACAGTAGACCACTGGTTTAATAAACAAGAGGTTCAGAGATTTCATTAGAAATGTGTTCCTGAACAAAACCTTGGCTCCTCTAAGGACTAAAAGATTTAGGTCTATGGCAGATGAGTGTCTATGGCAGTCGTTCTCAAACATTTTCAGTCATTCCCCACTTTGGAGGTGGGGAATTTTCAAGTCCCATGTCTCTATTCCCCTTTAGTGGGGCCTGCCCCACACTTTGAGATCCACTGGTCTATGGCAAAATTACTTATTTGTGAAAGAGTGAATCTACAGTTGCTTTCTACACCCTGCTCTAACACTCCTCTGTATGCTTTCAGTGCTACTGTGTCCAGCGTGTGTGTTTGCTACAAACCTGTAGTTGTAGCTGCTGTACTCAAAGTCAATAAGCATGAGCTTCTGTCTGTCTGAGTCTTCACGACCGTTCAGGAGCAAGATGTTTCCTGTGGGGACAGCATTCAGTTAGGACACTGACACATGGTACCTCACCTTCTGAACAACAGTCCTTCAAGGAATCCCGGACAAGAAGCAACGTGTTGGCAGAGCTAGCTCTTACCTCCTTGACAGTCGTTGTGACAAAAGACAACGGGTGAGTGAGTTGACTCCAATAGATACCTGTGAACCAAGAAGGAGAACAGTCATGTATCAGTCTGAAGAATTACTATGTGTTTACAGCAATTACTCTACACGATATGTAATTGAAATGATGGAGACATGGTACAGAGGTCATTATTCAACTAAAATCTGGTAAACGCATTTCAGGCCAACATAGTTAATGGCCACTGATGGTAGTGGCAGTGGATTATTGCTTCATGTACTGTATTCCTTGATTCATGCGAATATTATTTCACATGACTTAACACATTCAATAAAAGCATGATTCTTTTACTAATGAATAAACTTTGTTTATGCTTTTAAATTTTTTTAACGTGAACAAAGTTGAGCTTACTTTAAGCTCTCCATCTCCTGAAGCAGGTTATAACTCATCAGTCGGGCGAACTTGCGAATATGAGACTCTCTTGTGAAGGTCAGACTTAACACCTGGTTCATGTACCTGTAGACAGGGAAAGGAGCAAATACTGGTATAGAGCTTAAGCTTCGAGGCTTTTTTTATCATTCATGATGTAAATACAAACAAGAGATCATTTTGCGCTTCTGCATAATCACTTTAACAGTGTAAACAGGCAACAATGGCTGTATTCTGTAAATGTCCTACGTGCTCTATGGCATGTGTGAGAGTTTGAACCACGGTGGAGGACATTCTATCATTAAGATTTCTGGTAGCCTATTGTGCAGATAAGCTGGTATCTTGCCATGCTGTGCAGTCTTTATTTTGGCTAATGTGGGAAAAGGACAACACTCCACTGATCCAAAAACTTGCAAGTGGACAATAACAGCTGTGGTGAGAATTTAATACACCGTTGTTGACAGTTGGTTTTAATTACAGGGACGTTAAACAGGAGTTAGAGAGGATGGTTGCTATGACGACTCACTATGATGACTCACAGCTGAACTTTGCCGATAGAAGCATTTAATGCCTGTAGAAAATACTGAAATGTGAGACAAGGTGGCCACAAGGAACACAATGTAAGAGTGTGTGCTCACACCACTAGAGTTCAGGTGCCCAAAGCAATAACTAACAGTTGCAAATGCTAATATTAGCATAGTGTCCACACACCATTTTGGACTCTTTGTCTGAGCAGTCTGCAGTGTGTCCTACATTCGGGATTTCTTCAGACAAACATCCATGTGAAAGAAGAGACCATTTGTATAGAGTGACTTCATAGGTCAGACTGCCCACACCCTGCATATGACTCGCATTTACTTTCAACGTAGCTACCCAGAGAAGATCTGGGACTTTCCCGTCTATAGTGGCGAATTGGGCCTTAACACAGGTGGTGTATTGTCAAGGGAGCAAACTCACTTGTCCATAGTGCCGAACAACCACTTGGGCTCCTTGTTGAATGGCATTGTCATCCCGTGGAACTTGGCAACCTTTTCAGCGATCTCAGCAGATATGCTTGGGATACTCAGCTCCTCGGTGTCCAGCTTTCTACTCTGTAAATAGGAATCAATGGCAAAATGTGAGGGTGATGTTTATTGAAAACCACTCCAACTGGCAACCGCACAAATGCTGCAGGAAAATGGCTCATCAAACCAACTGGACTAGTCTGGACTGCTGCAAATTTACCTCCCTGAGCATTCCAAACCGCCTCCCCCTTAATTATTTACAGCCAGGAATATTAGATTATTTACTTTAACCACACACACACACACATATATATATATACACACAATGTTTCAATTTTCAATTCAACCTTTATATTCACATTCCAGACTCACAGGAGGGTGCATAGCATATAAAAATATTTAAATAAACAAAACAAAATAAAATAAAATCATCTCATAACAATATAAAAGGTGTATAATTAGATTTAACATAAATATGATGAGGCTAATCTAAGAAATGGGTTTGTTTAGGTTTGCAAAAAATCCAGTAATGCTAAATGTACTCCTGCTAGCTAAAAGAAATGTACTTCTAAAGTGGGGCCCAAACTAGGCTAAATTTAGGTGAGCCACAGTGATAGGACAGCGGGTCCTCCATTTGGTGCTCATTGGGCATGCATGAAACACACTCAAGGACTTGGAGGCAGAAACTTATGTAATGTTTTGTCTGTACTATTTTGTCTGTACCTATTTCTGGCTGTATTATTTAAAAAAAACAATACTAACTGGTAATGGAATCATTATTTCATTAATACGGACGTCATGTAGCACATGCATAGACATGCAATTTTCTCTCTCTCTCTCTCTCTCTCTCTCTCTCTCACACACACACACGCTTTCAGCGAGAGTGCTATCTAATCAATATTTTCACACCACTCGAGATTATGGTGAACTCACAGGGACAAACTGCTCCAGTCTCCCCTGGGGAAAGATGCCGTAGAGCTTGGGTCCCAGCTCACGCTCTGCCAGAATGGCAAACATCACGCTCTCCAGCACCATGGCCTCGGCACCCTGGTGGAGGAAAGAGCACAGGGAGTTAGTCAACACACACGAGAATACCTCCGCAGTCCCCCCCCCCCCTCTGTTGAGACAGTTCAAAAAGGTTAATTCTTCCATCATCACCCCCCCAGTCCACCCTCATCCCAATGAGAGCTGTGAAGCTTGGTTAGAATGCTGATTGTGTTGTGTTGGAGCAGGGGAATGGGACGGTAGTGAGGGAGGGATGGGCGATGATTGGGGGATGCATTCACACTACTCAGATGGCTGCAGCCAAACTGAGGTTGATTGTTTTAGTGGCGGTCATCTGCCCTCGTTGCTCCCCGCGGGAGGTCAGTGGGACAAGCAAGGGGCTCCACATGAGAATGAACTCGACCAGCTCCTCTGATCAACAAAGACCACAGGCATGCATGAAGCCTTGTGTGTAAAGGCACAGTCACATGAACTTGCTCACGAAGAGGACCCCTGCATATGTCTCTACTGGAATGAAACTGAAGTTACCACTGAGCCATGAAAATGAATAATAATACAAAAAAAAAACTCAATGTAGCGGCCCAAGCTTGAACAAATTCTAAATATTGTCGTCTCAGTGCAATGGAAGATTGCTTCTTTCATCGCAGTAGGTCACGTCATTGACATACTATGTGGCTGAGCTGCTGTGGCGAGAGAGAAGAGACACACAAGGAACAAGAGAGGCGATTGTGCTGTGTTGAGAGGAGAAGGCTCTGCCAACAACTCAACTCATGAATTGAAGCAGCCTAAGTAGGCAAGACAGCAGAGGATGAGCTCAGCGCCCCTGCATTCTTAGATGGTGTGATGCAAACAGGAAATGGTTATTTTCAGAAGCTGAATTGGTAGTTTTCTGTGACTGGAGAATGCAGCGTGCATGCTTTGGCATACAGCATGCATGTTGTCACATTAAGATACTGTGAAGACATCACAGACATTTTGGTGTCTCCTACTTGCCCGCTAACCCAGAAAAGCTAAATTAGCATTCCAGTTCCAAACACGATGACCTAGTTAATGTCAACCTATTAATAAATACAAAACAGACAGTTTTGTTCACGCTTGAGACTGTGCTGTGTTAACTAAGTAGTGCTAGGTCAGACTTTAGAGGCTGCATATTATTGTAATAGCCTACCCTGTGCAGGCACTGGATGCCATTTACAAATCTCCTCAGCCTGTAAGCTCCATTACTGGAATCGTCCTGACACACATTTTGAACATATGTATTGAATTGTGGGTAAAGGGGAGGGGAGGCTGGCACAGCACAATGTTGCACAGATCACATCTGTGTCAAGAAAATAACATTG
Organism: Alosa pseudoharengus; assembly: GCF_046254945.1. NCBI lineage: Eukaryota > Metazoa > Chordata > Actinopteri > Clupeiformes > Clupeidae > Alosa > Alosa pseudoharengus. The sequence goes on from NW_027468565.1 coordinate 5,950,687, forward strand.
TGCGCCCATGTGCATGGCTCTTGATTCCAATAGCCTACACAGTAACCCCTGGGTTTTAAAATTTCAACACGTTTTGCCAATTAAAATCTTTATGGGAATTGCAGCAATTTCAGGTTATTAGTTTACAGGGTAATCTTTGCCATCCTAGTGTCACATTTGAATGGGGCAAAACTCACTTTGAGGTGGTGCAAATAGGCTCTGCTCACTTTAACAGCTTCCTGTGACCACTGCGACAAATCTAGGTCACATGCCACTTCCTTTTGTTTCAACACACTTGCATCCATTTGGGTACATGTGATGAGCACAAAAATGGCCTCCCAGCGTGTGCTCTGTCCAGTGGTCAACATAGCTGAGGAGGGCTCATACATGCATCCTGTCAACATCCTGTAGGACACTGCTGCAGCACGCCGTGACTCAACGTCCAGGGACAAGCATGGAAGGAAATTACACGTCCGCAATAACAAATCGGTTAAAGAGGAAAAGTGGCTGGCCAAGGGGATATGAGTACTTACTGAATCACACCTAGAAAAAAAAACAGGAATTTAACTGCGAGTTTAATTAAATAATTTATGACTAACTCTACTCCTGAGCATGGCGAGCATCTTTGCTGGCTTTTAGGCAAAAGCATGTGTTGATATCTCAACTATGGAACAAAAAGATGGCAGAGAGCAAAAAGAAGAGGATTGGAGAGAAGGCAGCTGAAATCAAGCAGGCAGGTCAATGTTCCAGGATGGGAGATGACAACTGCATGCACAATGTGTGGGTCCATTGGCAGCACCTGCTCTGGCTCTCACTTCCCCTCCCCCTTATGTTTGTAGTGAGTCTGTCAAACAGCTGCTGGGTTTTTCCACCTATGAGCCCATTACAGCTGCATACAGATAAAGAAAAACCAGGGCATGAACCCATGTGAAGAGTATCAGTGGTGGATGGGCCTGGTAGAGTGCAGGGGTATGACAGGAGAGGAGAGAGAACATTAAGAGACACACACACACACACAAAAGGGCTATGGTAATGTCAAACTACAGACAATGAGGGTGAAGCTAGGATAAGCTCTTAATAGGATCCATGTCCATGGGTGCTGCTGAAACATGGAGACGAACTGGAGCTAACAGTAGATGCTGAGAGGACAAAATGTAAAAGGCAATGGAATCCCAAAATGTATGAAGTGACATTATACAATGCAGATAATTGTTTATTTCTCTAGTGTTATGATGCCTATACGGATCTTTCTCCCACTCTATAGCAGAACCCCAAACGCAAAAAAAACAGAGGGTCTTCACTTCACATGTCTCCAGTGGACTCCAGAGGACTTAACCGACTCCTGTCTGAGGTGACTATGATGATGAGCTCATGTGAATATGAATGAAGGCCATATGTGGAAGTAACCCACTTACCTGACAGACCTTCTCACCAACACTCTCACGTGGCACTCAAATGCATCCCTCGGCTAAATATATGTGTGTTTGGATAAAACTATCTGCTAAGGTATACTACAGAGACTTTTTTTGCATATAGTCATTACTCTTTACCAATATGTGGTGAGTGACTGTCTTCTTATGATTTTTCTTGGGCAGTCTTCAATGAACAAACATAATTCACAGATGCCAGGCAATCAAGATTTTATGCAAACTTACACATGCACATTAACTCAAACTTATTCATCATTATATCTTGTGCATTATTTACATGAACATTATACAAAATGAAACAAAACAGACACAATCTAGCAAACAATTGCACATGCTAATATTTCAAACTAAACACAACAGCAATCTGTTGGCAAACTGCCATGCTGATACAATAAATGACAATATACTGTACAGGAGTTTGGTAAAAGGAAATGTGTGAGTGCAGCACAATTAATAGTACTTTGAAGAGGAAATGTGAGACAGAAAATGTTTTTAACCTCATATGATCCCTCATCCTCATGCCACAGGCATGCTTTTTTTTTCATTTTTACATGCATGTCAACAAATGGCAGAGTGAGTATTTGCCAAAAACAACACGGTTGCTCGACGAGGCCTGGACCTCCTAGTAACAGGAGGGCCACAAGAGGCATGGGGCGCACTAAACTACACAGCCGGAGACAGGGCCCTGGTCCCGTTTGGAACGGACGATTGTCTCCTTGGCCTTTCCAGTATAAAGTGAGAGAATACAAAGCTTGTGCTCACTAAAGATGCACATTACCCAGGGACCAGAAAGGAGACTGAGCGCGAAGGAACAGATGCAAACAGGGTGGGCAAATTCCTTTTTTTGTCTATTAGTTACTTACTTGAAAGTGATTTTCTTTGTTTGACTCTCTTGGATCCCCTTTATTACAGGACATCTAGCAACGAAAGAAAAAAAACACTAACCATGAGTACATAAGTCTTTCCAGCATCACCCAAGCTATTTTCACAGATTGTGATAGGAACAAAAAAATACTGATTTTAATATACCATACAGAAAAAAAAGAACATATTGTTTAGTCTTAGAAAAAAAGATGTCCCAAAAAAGGGGGGAAGAGAGGTCATAGTTACATCTGTTGCTTTTTTACCCATAATGGCTTTGTCTAATGACACCAACACACCATCCCAATAGAGAAAAAAACTATTAAATGTCATTAGGCATAAAATTAGCCATTTATAATTCCACTGTCGGTGTGCACAGCTTTTTTATTGAGGAGAATTTATGAGGGCCATTACGAAACCCATGTTCCATTTGATATATTTGGGAACTGTTTTTAATCATGGTCACAGTACATTACAATCCATTAGCTACCAATTTATAATAAATAAACTTCTGCAGCAGTAATTTCAGGCTTGGTAACCAAGGTGAAGAAAGAACTCTTAATGTTTGTCTGCTCACACAGACACATTTCTGCATTTTATGTTCCTCTGATACAGTTAGTTATTGTCCTACTTTCTGCTGACTTTCACATGTTTGTTTGCCATGGCTTGTATCGGGTGATGTCAGAGTACTCAAATCAGGACTTACAGCTCATCAACTATGTCACAATGCTACTGGACCGATGAATAGTTTAAAGTATGCCAACAAATGTACTCAGTGGCCTACAACGTCAACCAAAACAGGAAGGCTGCATTCTAAGATGGACTCATTTTAATCAACTTAAATACCAATCTATGATCTGGTGCATAGGCACTCACTACAAATCCAGTTGCCAGTTTGACAGCTGGTGAACTACAATGAGAGACGCAGTAGTGAAAGCACCCTGAAGGTATTTCAGCTTAAACAGCCTGGTGCACATATTGAGAGTAAGTTAACTCTCAATGACTGGAGGCGTTTTCATTATCAAGTTTCCTGAAATTTGAATACATTGCTGCAGCTTTCAGGAATCTCATACTGTACCGTGTTTGGTATGGCGGAATCACCTGGAAACAAGAGTGCTCAAGGCACGCTCCTTTCGGTAAGCCTACGGCAAAGAACACACGTATGTACAGCCATGGTGGAATATCGCCCGACAAGACTGTGGCTCCGTCAAAGCCACAGCCACCCTCTCTCTCTCACACACACACACTCTGACTTGCGTGCTTGCGCACACACACACAAACACACACACGAAGTCTGCTTCTGGCGACTACTTATACACAGTGTTAGCCTCCTGGGTTTATTAAACAAATAATGTCTTCTTCTCACAGATGACTGGTATGTCTTGGGAAACATATCAATTATGGGTCTATTACAGAGTCATTTTAAGGCAATGCAGAGTATGATTACATATACACAACATTAAATATCCAAGTGGATAAACGGTGTGGTTTTAAATAGTGTACTTTCCCCCCCTATAGCTTGAGTACTGTCCTGGAGGGGTGCCACACAGTCTAAGATATTGCCCAATATGTTAAAGGTCATGACTGATGATTAACTCACATTGGACAATTGTGGGTTTTACAATTTTACTCATAATATGATGAGACAAAGACAAGCTTTAGAATTCAACGGCTTATTATCTGATATAGGCTATGATGCTCACCAAAATGAAAACATGAATTTACTTTTTTATTATGCAAGACACTCTGTTCCAACACAGGTTTAATAAATCAGAACCTGTAAAGTCTTGCATTCAAGGCTGACACTTCGTTGGGATGCGAAGCTTATTGGAGCCCGTCTGCACAGAGTGGAACTGGGAACACATTAGAAGTGAAAGACAACATCTCTGCCCCAAAATGTTACCCCACCTTCCTCTGTAGGCTATCACAAATGCTTAAACCACAGAGTTTATTTTTCAAGGACTCAGTAAGCCTAATGCTCTGACAAGGAAATATGTGGATGTGGTCACCAGGAGAACAAACCTGTAGAATGGCTCCATATATCCGCAGGAGAACGTTTCTGGGTTCGTCACCGACGCTAGAGATGTGCTCTGGCAAAGCGCAGAGGAAAAGCATGTTGCTGAGGCCGCCCCTGCGCACAGATATACAAATCACATAAGTGCAAGATGCAACGTTCCACATTGTGTGGAGAAACACATCTCCGTTGCATAGGCTGTAGGCTACAACATCTTAACGGATTATTAGGTCAAGAGGAGTGCTGTTGTGTCATTTTTGAACTGCAACGGGTAGACCACTAGTCGATAATCACAACCAGATGGCTTTATGTCAGTGTAACATTTGGAAAATATATTCTAAATGGCCTGGGTGGCAACCATTTTAAGAAATAAACGCATCATTGTCATCGGCTAAAGACTGATCATTGGACATAAGCGTAACAGGCAATGTTTGCTGATCAGTTAAACATAAAAACTGGTTGTATTAAGAATCAGGCCACAGAAGTAAAGTATATTAAATCGTATATCGGTTTAAAAAAAAAAAAAATTAAAACCCGGAACTATACACTTCGATATACACAACTGAAAACAATTGTAGGCTACATAGTCTATTCTTACCTGATAATGGTGATCTTAAACTCATCTTCGGTCAGAGATTTCCATGCTCCGTGGAGAAATTCTTTGCACCACAAATAGGCCTTATGCTTTGTCTGCTGATCAGGCTCGTCCGGACGAATGATATCTTGGCAGTCATTCTCAGTATTTGGCTGGACCTCGAGTGAATTTTCTGTTACTAATAACCCCAATGACATCGAAGGTGAAGACGAAACCCCATTAATGAACTTGGTCTTCATTTTTACTCACAAAATGAAACGCTTCGCTAACTGTAAAATGTTTCAACTGGGCTGACTGAATAATATCGGTTAAATCGTGGACGCTATCGGAACAGTCTTGTTTAGCCACTTAAACTATGAATATAGACAGATAATACACCGTAGCAATGATTGAAAGGACAGCTCGTGGTCAATGTTGGACAGCAACACTGAACGAATCAACTAACTGTAACATATGTTGCAGTGGTTTTTACATTAGGCTGAGGTGTTTACTGCGACGTCACACGACCACGCCCGTACACTGCGTTCATTGGAAGATGTAGGCACGTCCCTCCAGGAATCAAACCAATCACAATGCTCAGGACTTGTGTTTGGGCTTCGGCCCCTGAAATCAGTAATAGGGTAATGCCGCTACAAAAAAAAAAAAAAAAAAAAAAAAAAATATATATATATATTATGTTTGAAACTTTCATGTGAGGTGTAAGCCTAAGAAAACGACTGAGGTTAGCATAGCAAAGTGCTTGTTAAGGCATTGTGTGGACAGAGCGAGGCTACTGTTTTGTCAAAATCCCACATACTGACAACTCAACTAGTTCTTATCAGGGTCAGCTGCCAGTTGTCATATGAGGGTGACTCATGATGATAAGTTACACATGATCATCAGTGATTTCATCACCATTTACTGGACAGGAAAACAAAAAGAACTTTAAAACCAGCATGGTCACCAATAGGTGATTGATTAGGCTATTCAACATGTGACCACCCAGACACAGAGGGGATAAGTGATTCACTTCTGATGCTTTTACTGTTTCACCACTGGGCAACTTTTCAGTGTAATTCAAAGTTCTCCATTACTGAATTCTTTGACCACCCGTTGCAGTTTATTCTAGACCCACATTTTTTTAGGTGGTCTCACAAGTAGGTTACCTGTGTGCACTGATGTAGTGGATGGGGTTTAGTTGCTCTGCTTTAGTGCCCAAAGGCAAGAAACAGCACTGGTTCTACAGGAACAGATAGAGTCCCTCCTAGCCCAATTTGTAGGGACAATAACATCACACAACTACACATCTCTGCAGATTCTTGGACTTTGTCATTCTAAAATTGACGTGTCCAAATTTGATAAGATAACAAAATTGCTAGGTCCAAAAATCTTTGGCAACACTGAGGCAAGGAATAGTTTAGATTTCCACAGTTAGATTGATGTCTAGGAATGGTTAAATTAGCACATTTTGAACACATACACAAGTTTAGTAGGGGCATTGGCAAAGCATGGGAAAACATCAAATAACAGCCTAAAGGCCATCTCAAAGAACAGAGAATTTAAATGACTGACTTTCTTGAAAATGAATTTTATGTCTTCAAGTATTCAAACAGTTAAATAAAAAGAGTTCTCAAGATGTACATAGTGAAGAATATACCCACAAATGTATGAATACATGATCCCGTAATCCTGCAAAGATGTGCTACAAAATAATCAAATACTTACAATACATGATTTTTTTTTAAAAATGCGGCTAAACTAAATGCACAGGGACAGTAGACTTTGGACAGCATACAGTGTAAAACCAACACACCCCAAGGGGGAGAACATAAAGAGAGCAAAAGCTGCAGTTTCCTGCTGTTGATGATGGGAGTAAAAAAGAAAAAGACAAGATGTGTTTTATTTAGTAATCCCTTAATTTTTTGGCAGTGCACAGCATGCACACTACAGTCAAGACAATAGCATCCAGATACAAACTGGTGGTTGACTCCTGAAAAGGATGAATCAAGTTTCTAAGGAATTTTTTTTTTTTTTTTTTTGTAATGTGATTGACTTCAATTCAACTTCATGTTAATCAAGATGACTGCTGGTTGCAAACATTGACTTGCATATGTATGTGAGGTCAGGCCAAAATGTTTTGATGCAATGTACTGATTTACACTGAATAATTAAGAAAGGAAGGAAAGAAAAATGAACATGTTATCAAGGCCATTGGTCTTGCAAATCTATATTTTTCAGGGCTGGGGCCACAAAGTCTCTTGCGTTGAACACAACACAGACGTCTCCACATTGTTACAAGAAAATTAGCACCTTTAACACTATGATCCGCTTGGCTCAACCAGTATAAGAATTCTGATGCCGATTGGCCTATCACAGGTTACCATCTAAGCCATGTTAAACAAGGCTTCTTATTTTCTGCAAGATGTTCCATAAACTATATGCATGTGTTGTAATTTTCCCTATAGCTTCCTTTGCCACTTGAATGATATACTAATATATGTACATGTAGACACAGCCACAAAACCCTTGAGTCAATGATTAGTTTTGGGGTGAATTCATGCATGTGTCTGTTAAAAAAGTATCTTCGTGTATGAGTACGAGTAATCCTCAACCTTGTCTTTAAACCACATGGGAAAGAACTCAGGTCATTTGATAAGAATTGCACATGATAAAGCTTAATGAACGCTGACAAAATGATCTGCACATTATCAGAGATGAATACATACCTGTACACTTTCTACAATATTTATAATTCACGGTAAAGAACCAATCGAGAAGTGCCATTACTACGATTCATTTGTGTCAATTACAATTACAGTTTTGATTTTTCAATATTTTTTTTGTTTTTGTTTTTACAAGCCCACTTCAACAACATGATTCAAATAAACAAATACATGATTGAAACAATAGTTTCATTCTCCAGCCCCTACCCGCAAACACACCTATTTCAGCTTATGCATTGAGTCTGAGGGACTGATCCTCTCTCCGTCGGGAGGAAATGTCAATATCTATCGAGTCCTTGCCCACGATGAGCCGTAGGCGTTTCGCTGGTGGGAGAGGGATGAAGTCATCCTCAAACTCTTCGTTGTCAAAGTAGTCCTCCTCTTCCTCTTCTTCCTCATCTTCCTCCTCCTCCTCCTCCTCCTCCTCTTCCTCTGACGACAGCAAGTCCTCCCCCATGCCCGTCATGCTGTGGCCGCCTGGCTGATGCTCCAGCACCTCACCTGCCTCCCGCTTAACGATGCCCGTGAAAGTGACGTCGTCGGCGTACGCCCGCGGCAGCGGCCCTCTGCCGGCCTTCTCGCGCTTCAGCTGGATCTTTAACTTGGTAGCGCTGTTGTGCCCAGTGTGGCCGTAGCCGTTGTTGAGTTTCGAGGAAGCGTACCCACCTCCTCCTCCTCCTCCGCTACCACCACGCTCCTTCTCATGGTCCTGGCTGAACTTAATGCTGATTTTAGATGAGGAGGAGCTTCCACCTCCTCCTCCACTGCAGGCTCCGAGTGTCTCCACCTCCCCTGGCTCGGCTTTGCTGCTGCTGCTGTCCCTCCTCCTGCGCAGCGTCAGCTTGGGGATACCTGTGCTGTTCTCCAGGATTAGCTGAGCATCGTATCGTGTGATGCGCCGCTTTTTCTTCCCCTTGCCTCGCCGCAGGAGCTTTGCAGCTTTGCTGCCGTTCCGCTGCTGATGCTGCTGCTGCTGGTGCTGGTTCGAGTTCGAGTTCTGGTTCTGGTGCCGGCCGGGGAGACCCAGCTGAACCTTCCCGCAGTCAGCCACGTCAGCGTGCCGCAGGTCCGTCACGCCGTCCTGGAGGAAGGCCTCGCCGTACGGCGCCCCGCTCTCCTCCAGTTTGGGCGTCCGCCTGCGGCGCGGGCATGTGCCCTTGCGTGGGCAGTGTGCCTCCAGACTGGGCATGTTCACCTGCTGGGGGCCAAGTGTGCCCTTGTGGTCCTCCTTCGTCACCTCCGATTTAGGAACCACCTCGCCCTGGGGTGAGCTCTGGCTAGGGGAGGAACCATGTCCATAAAAACCTCCGCCACTGCCAGCATTCTCCTCAGAGCTGATGGAGGTCCTGGTTGACCTTCGAGTCCTGTATGACAAGGGCAAGTGGTCCTTGCGAGCTCTGGTGCCTTTTGGCAAGCTCTGATTGTTGTTTTCCTTTGCCGCCTTACGAGCGGAGCTGCCCTTGATAGCCAACCCCTGTGCTGAACCGCGACGTATGGTGTCCCTCTTGGGAGTGTCCTTTTGACTGACGGCAGCTGTTCGGTTAGTGGACTTTGCCACTGGCCCTCGAGAATGTGTCCTTAATTTAAGCAAAGGCGTCTTGGCAGGCTTTGATATTAGTCTCTTTGGTAAACTGGAGCAGTCTGGGGAACGTAGTTTGGAGGATGAGGTAGGTGCTGGAGTGCTGAACAAGGATTGCCTTGTTGACTTTTTAACACTAGACTGGGTTGTCCTCTTCCTTAAAGCTAGGGACAGAAAAGTGAGGAAACAAACAGAAAGTCTGGTCAAATCAAAAATAAGCTGACAAACATGGATAGCGTGCTTATAACAGTTCCTGGATAAATATGTTTTCTAAATATTTTCAAGTTCAAGTTCAAACAGCTTAAAGGTCATATGCGCTTACTGCAATGAAATTCTTACATTACGGTCTCTGTTCTGTATGACAAGTCTCTATTTACGGCAAAAGTTAAAAAGGGAAGACACTACACAAATCAATATGCTTCTCTCCTCACATACATTCTCCATACTTACCCCTTCCGCAGGCTTCCTTATACACACATGCATGCATCATTATTTAAATACAGTGGGGGATATAAGCAAATTGAGCAAGGTGTGTGTGAGAAACTGAACTTTACCGTTCTCACTGCCTCATTCACGTTGCACCGCAAGTGCAGACACGAGAGAAAGAGACTCATTCGTTCGCACACACACGCACACACTCCCCCACAGCGTGCCTCTTTGATTGTAAAATGTTTTGTGTGTGGTGTAAAGTGTTGTTGCATGTTCTGTGGGCTATGTGTTATTCAAGGGATGTACGGCGGGTTTTATTGTTGGTGTCGGGTGTTTGCCGCCGGTTTGGCGTTCGTTCATGCAGCAAACCAATTGTTTGGTTTGGCGCGATTTCGCTCATTCATTCACTCATTACAACGTCATTACCAACTTCATTCTTATCAATAACAATTACATAGTGTGGTACCCACTAGCTTGTCTACCATTTGCCATGTTATATTGTCTGTATAGTGCCCATAATCTGGTTAACGCATAAATCTACTCACAACACTTCCTGACGCTCCGACTTCTGTCACTGTCCCATTGCGGAAGCGCACTCCGCGCCGGGACCGGTCATTATAAACATTCTGCAGGGGTAGGGAGCAGGGCATTATGCTACAGGGGTGTTTAGGATATTCTTTTGGTTGTATTGTTTCTTTATGCGTTGTGGTTATGCACGTATTTATAACGGACGTATGTTTTGTTCATTATACAGTGGGGAGAATAAGTATTTGAACCCATGCTAAAGTTGACTAAAATGCTAATTGGGTTCAATGCAAATCAAACCGGCTAATAGGCTAACTGAAAAACACACCATGCCAATCTCTAGGTATGGTGAAGGGTATGTGATGATGTGGGGCTTTTAATTCCAAAGGCCAAGGGAACTTCAGGATGCATAGTACCCTGGATCTATGAAATAAGTGGCCTTTAACCCTTAGAACCCTAAGCTGTTTTTAGGGCATTTTCACTACCTTTATTCATAAGGATTCATTCTGGTCATTGTAAGTGCCACACACACATATTATATATTGTTTTTTTCAGTCTGGGCTATCCAGATCTGCCATCATTTCATGTATTAGTACTAGCATTGATTTTATTTTGATTTTTAAAGAATTAAAATACAAAAAGCGTATTATAAAAAGTCTTATATTTTGACATGCATCTCACCACAGCAAGGTCATAGCTCTACATGCATTTCATTTGTGTGTAGGGCAGACTGTCCTGAATCTGGCAATATAATTGCCATGTTGGAGGGATACTCTGGGGCTGAGCAATTTACAGAAATATGTGGTGTGTGATTTACAGAAATAAATGCCATTTTTTATTTAGTGATGAAAAATGACCTTTCTGCGTTCCATATCTGTGACACAAACTGATCTGACCTGACTTGACCCGAGTTTGCGTGTTAGCCTGTGTGTGCAGTGGCGTCATGCCCATTGAAGTTAAGGGGGCACGTGCCCCCTCGGATTTTTCGTCCCTGATCATTTTTTTGATCATAACTTTGTTCCTATTATGCTCCATAATAGCCAGAGGCTATAATGACTCAAATGTATTCTTCTAGATGTGTAATAAACCGTAGCAAAATAGCTGAAGACCAGTCAACAGCCCTTTTCCTAAAATTGGTGTCTGTGTATGTTCCCGTAACAACTCACACGTGCATTAAGCTCGCAATGTTTTGCTTGTGTTGAACTGTTACAGTTAACTTTAGGCTACAGTTTGAACAGTTGAACTGTTACAGTTACAGTTTAAACAGATACAGTCAATGGTGTTGAAGTGGTAAGGGACCGTTCGTTATTTATAAACGGGATCACCGGAGGGATTTTGAGTGCTTCGATCAAAAGTTACATGACCCTCCCCTGCCTGCAATATAATTTTCAACGACCCTCCAGCAGCATTTTCAAAAATGACATGACCCTCCCTGGCCAATTGTCGATGTCTTCCACTCACGCTCTTACGCGATATGATAACACATCAACATATGCTACCGTCCTAAAATCAACCTCTGCTTTCTGATCTTACACATCACACTTCACCAAGATGGTGGCCATTTCAGTAGATTTACTCCCTAACATTGTTGTGGAAACACAATAAGCATGGAAACTAAATGCACACTTCCTGCAACTGCATTAGCCTACTTGAAAAGTTACTCCTCTAGTAAGTATTCACATGAAATAAAACAATAAAGCATTGACACCATTCAACAAAGCACACTGGGTAATAACAAATTCAACACATGAACTTGTTGCTATGGACTCGTCTCTAGGCTTCCTCAGTCATTGTAAAGCTGCCGAAACATTATCCAAAACTCAATTTCTCAGACGAGCGTCAATTTGGGAGCTTGCTACACTCCTTCCTTCTCAAATGACTTGAAAAGGCCGTTTGCACAATTTCACAAATAATCACAGGGACCGAAAAATACCTAACATGCCAACTTTTTCCGGGTTTATCATTTTAACGTTTCCTGCTGTCTTGCCGTTTTAATATTTTCCCGTAGAATATCCCATATTACTGTAATACTCATAACATTAGTCCTGCATTCTGGCATGTCTCTGTGTTGTCCTGTTGTTACCCCTTGCCCTTCCAGTGAAACAGATGTATTCAAATCATCGTTTTGCTTGCTTGAATGCGAACTCAGAGTGATGTTAACCTAGGCCTATTTAAGTTAACGACGTGGTTGTCGTGAGAGCAAGATTCATTAGCGCTTGCGGTGGCCGAACTTGCCTACGTACCTACTATGCCTACGTGCGCACCTGCCAGGCTACTCAGCTAGACAAAGAATTCCCCCTGTATATTCACTCCAAGTTGGCCTACCATAACTTACCAACTACACTGTAGACCATGAACTGGCTATTTATATGACCAAATGTATTTGTTCAACTTTATGAAGCAGAATTACGCACTGCTACTTGGAACGTAGGCCTAACACATTTTTGTTGACCGGAGAGAGAATGACAGCGATTAACAAATTGCACTTGTCGCTGGTTACTAATAAATACTATATATTTTTTTGCAAACAACAAAAACAGAAAGGATGGAGACAGCAAAGCTAGAGATGGGCAGGAACAAGGTCAATTGGTAGAAATGCTTGTCAAAACGTTAGGATCTGGATGTGTGGATAAATGAAGCACAAGTATGCTTTGTGTTAAGCATGCACACTGTTTAAAGTTAGGCTACACGGTAAACTACAAGTAAACCAAAGTTAAATTTAGCTTTTTTAGGGCTGGATAAAGTTGACCAAATGGATATAGGCTGTTAGGCGTGAATAAAGTAGGCTACTTTGTTGCTCCAACCCTTCCAACGTTAATGGGGACGAATGTTGACATTTTCCGTATTTTGCGTGAGAAACCCGGGAAATCGCCCTCATTTTCATTGTTCAATGTTGACAGAGCTATGGAACGAAAGAGAACGCTATATGGCGACAGAAATCAACAATCAAACAAGCCACTTTGATTTTTTGCTGTTTTCATTAATACAAAAGATGGGTGACCCTCCCTCCTAGACAAAAAAAAAAGTTAGGTGACCCTCCCCTCAACAAAGGATAAAAAGACATGACCCTCCCCTATTTTCCTCTGGTGACCCCGTTTATAAATAACGAACGGTCCCTTACTGTAATTCCACTACTTTTAGTGGTAACGAGCATGTAACTAAGTATTTTTGTAAATCCAGTAAGGCAATTACAATTACTGAAATTTCAAAGAGTTCGTTACTTGCGTTACTCTGTTGATCTTGAATGAACGACTGCAGACAAGATGCACATTTGCTGCTTGTCTCCCGACCTTAGCTGTGTTTCCAGCGATTGTGTTTCATGTTTAGATTGCAGATGCATTCTTTACAGTTAATAGCCTCCTCACATTCCTCCTTATTTCGGATTTATGCTAAAACACACAAGAGTGCATTAGGCTACAATTTAAATGGGCATCCTAAAAGCCTTTTCCCTTTCGTTTCCATCTCGTAAGCTCCACAGTAAAAGCGCATTTGTTGTTTATCTCCGCTCTTTTCCGCCTATTGCGCAAAAGCCTCATTCTTACAACATAGCCACGCCACAACACCAATAGGCTACAGTAGCCTATATATAGCCTTGACACAAGCAAGCACACATTTAACTCGAGAGGAAAATGCAGATTTCACTTACCAGATAAAGAAACCTCCAAATAGCCTACCGTACGTACTAAGCGACTTGAGTTATTTGCACAGTATGTTTACATCGGAATTGACGTCCATGGTGTTATGGATTCATTTGTCTGCGACGGAACATGCAACTTCTCTCGAACACCTTATCAGCTGAAGAGTAACCTTCTGCATAGTGTACGACAATCCCAAACTCTCAGATGCATTAGAACTTATTTCGGTAGGTCAGCACTTGTGCAGCGCAGGCTTTTCCCAAACTGCTGGTGCTTAAAATGCTATATAATACAACTGTGTTCAAAGCAGGATGAGGATAACCTAAGGTTGTATGTGTGTGTGAGCAGACAATAACTGCTTTGAAAATAGGCCATTTAACATTGTTTCACATTACATCCCATTGAACTCATTCCATGTAGCCTACAGAAGGATTGCAATAATAATGATAAAAATAACTTATTACTATATTGCAGAATTCAGTGTCAGTGCACCACCATGCATACTACTACTACTACTATTAGTAGAAGGCAAGCAGTAGGCAGTGTACTGTACATATCTATCAAACCACCTAGATGGTGAGGGTGGCGCAAAACAAGGTCAGGGAAGCCTTCATGCATTGTAGAATGTTTTGGGGTCGGAAAAAGTTTGAGAACTCATGCACAAGGCTATTGATTTGAAGGCCCGTTGAAACTACAATAAATAGGTCCAAAAATTTGGTTTATTGTGTGTGTGACTGTTCAGTACTGTTCATATTGACATTTTAAAAGCAGACTTAAAAGTAACTCAAAAGTTACTTTCTCTAGTAACTAATTACTTTTGATATACAATAATTGGTAACGTAATTGAATTACTTTTGAAAGAAGTAACTAGTAACTGTAACTAATTACTAATTTTCAGTAACTTGCCCAACACTGCAAATGAGGTAGCCTATTGCTTGCCATAATGGTCATGAAAAATATATTACTAGTAAAATGTTCAAATATTTAGGGTTAACCTTACTCAGCACTGAAACCTGTCAAACTTCTTTCAAAGTCCTTCATCACATGAATTAAGATTAAAATAATTTCATTTCTGGGCACCACAAAGTCAGACCTCAGCAACTTTTTTAATGTAAGATTGTTCTTAGGTCACATATCAATCAAATCATAACAACTGCAATGATACTGTTTTTAAAATCATGTGTAGTAGGCCTAAGTGTAAATGTGTGTGTCTAAACATGCTTTAATGAGCTGAAATCACCCCCCCCCCCCCGAAAAAAATTGCCTGATTGTGCCCCCTCTGAATTTTGCCTTGCATGACGCCCCTGTGTGTGTGTGTATGCACTCATCATGATTCTAAACTTTTTACTGCATTGCCATAAACAAAGTAAAGGCAAAAAAGGTGTTTCTTTGTTGAACAAATTGGGATGCAATGTGAGCCTTGAATTGGATGCCATGCAGGAATTTGCTAGGATCTCAAAACCGGATTATGAACATGCTTTGCCATAGAGAAACACACGATAGCGTTGGATTATAAACATGCTTTGCCACAAAAACAGACAAAAACGTGGGGTAAGTCCAGCTATATGAAGTTATTATTTTGCTGTCACTTCGTCTGTTTTATAACCCAGAAGGATGTACTTGGTATCAAACGATAGCTTTGTGTCTCCTCTGTCATCTGACATGCGTGGCATATCTATCTGATCACGGGTCCGCAAGTAATTCAAACGAGAGTAATGGGGGTGCAGCGTTGGTTTGTGTACATGACGTTATTATTTTGCAGTCACTTTGTCTGTTTTTATAAGCCAGAAGGATCGATATACACTATACAGTCACGCTATAAAGGTTTCATCTCGCTGCGATGAACAGTTCCGGAGCAATGTAACAGAGAAGAAAGGGTGTGTTTTTTGACGCACTTTGCGTCAATCGGGTTCTAAGGGTTAAAAATAAAAAATCTGCCAGCCTCTATGGGAATTTAACATAGGGGTCAAATACATTCTTCATTCACTAAGAAAATTGGTGTCCTTAAAGGTTGGGCTTTTACTATTTGTTGTAATTAAGGCATTAAGATACATTTTTAACATATTATTTTATATTTTTCTTTTTAGTCAACTTTAGCATCGGTTCAAATACGTATTCTCCCCACTGTATACTTTTCTGTTGTTTTCTATATAATTGTTATGTTGATTTATGTTATGTACTATTGAGTCATATTTTGAGTGCTTCCCTGGTTCAATGGTGTGCCTCAATCATCCCCATACGGGCCATTTGAGAGTAATAGCTGGGGCTATTTAATGGGGTAGCTCAGTTCCCATTGGGTGCGTAGTAGGTGAAGGACTCTCCTGTTGTGAGGCAGAGTAAGTGTATTATGCTGATACTTCAGACTGTGCATTGTTTGTGCCATTTTTGTTTGTTTTTGGTAGGGAAAAGTATTTTGTTTATTAGTGTTGCTATTTTTGAATACGCAGAAAAATAAATAATTGGAGTTAACAGAACCTACATCCACTTCTCCTGCAAGTGCCTTTTTCTCCATTTCCACCTAACTCACAACCCAACACGTGGGTTGACCGCCCGGTCGCTCATAGTGTGCAAGTACTATATTAGGATTGGATCAGCTATTGATCAGTCATATTTGTGATAAGACTGAGGTGTAAACATAAGACCAGAAAAGAGAGAATTGTGGTCTCTCTCTGTCACACACACACACACACACAGTTTTCGCGAGTTCTTACATGGGTGTGAGTTAGGCGTTTCCTGAGAATCTGTGTCCACACTGGAGTGTGCTGATTGGCCGTCAGAGTTCCTGTTTCCCTCCCCCATCTTCTTAAGCCTGTTGAGTCTTTTATCTGTTTCCCTCAGGCCATACTTGCTGTTGATAACTGGAGTCTCCATCGACAGCCCCGGTTTTGTTTTGAATGCCCCTGTGCCACGCCTGTCATGCAAAACATACAGTTCAACAACAGGAGGTTATGTATTGTACAATAAATAAAGTTTTATTTCGTTTTTTGGTTGGGTTAGATTTTGAAATCATTTTCAAGGGAACACATCATTGCCATTGAACACAAATCACTGACAAAAGAGAGAAAGTAAATACCGTTCACAAGTGTAGCATTCACAGAATTCGTTGTTTTCCCCAAAGAATCCATCTCCATAGTAACATGAGATCTCTTCCCTTGGTTCGATATCCCTTAGAACCTTAACACAGGCAGTTGCACGACCCGTTGAAACAAACTGTCACAGAAATACACCAGTGAGTATAAAGGAGAATATTTTGTTAACATTAAATTTCACCCTCCTCCACAAAATAGTAGAACACTGTACACTGACAAGGTTGATGTATAAATATTTTTTGTTCAGAGTTTTTGGTCAAAAAAACTGTTCATACAGTTCAGACCAAGACTATGGTAAAACATTCATAACATTTCAATCAATGACAAATGGTTTTGAATTACACTAAGAATTTTTTCCCCAACACATTCCCAAAAAACAGCACTTTGATAAAACAGTACAGGCCCGTCCCAATAGCTCCCCTTCCCCTAGATTTTTGCCCTAACCCTCGTTTTTAGGGTGTCCCATTACTTTAGGGAGCAAGGGGAGTGCTATTTTCCCCTTAAAATCAACCCTCAAAATACAGCCAAGACCGATGCAGGCTTAAAACAAAATGGGAGGTGAAATTACCTAGAATACCGTGTGAGCTTAGCGAGCTGGCCAAATTTTTCAACCAAGATGGCTGACACCACTGGAAAGGAACAATTGCATTGCAAATAAGCATATTCATTTCGAAATATGTTGGAATATGCTAGTTTGATGCAAATCCTGTCTGTCGAGTTTTGAACTGTCGAGGACTGTCGAGTTTTGAACACTTATGAAAATATCTCACGAAGCTATCTGACGATGTTCATGATATCTGCCGAGTGCTTTGAGAGAGTCTGCCCATCGAAAAACATTATATATCTGATCTGGGTAGTTTCGGCAATATTTAGGATGTGTTCCGACGTTCACATGAACACAAATATCTCTGTTGATTAACCAGACATAGATAAACCAACACAGCCCACACAACAGTCAACATGACCGCTGGAACCGGCATGTTCCTGAATGAAAATAGTAGAAGGCTACTACCGGTAGACACGTCAACGCTGCACGTGACGTAGGTGAGCACGTTCGCTACACTAATTTGCATATAGTGGTGTCCCAATTTATAGGGAAAGATCTTCACCCCCACTTCCCTCGTCGAGGGGACTTTACTGTCGAGGGCAATCAAAAAACCAAGTGGAAGTTTTAAGGAGGGAGAAATGGGACGGGCCCTATATATAACTGGTCATCTATTTAGACCTTACCATAAACCTTAGACCTTGCCGTAAAAATATTGCATTTTGTACAAAGCTAGCAAACTGTAATAAAGGTAATAGGTAACAACACTCACATTTTATCATAATTTAAATTAAATGACATACTGCAATGGTAATTGCAAAGACAGGGGTATCAGTCTTTTTTATACAAGCAATGCAAGGTGTTTTATAGAGATTGAAAGATTCCAAATAGTGGTGTAGATATAAACTAGATCTAAACAATGTTACATGTGTAAATATGAATACGTCCATGTTGGTTGGTTGTTATATAATGCCCTAATTCTTTTTCATTTGCATAACGCAACCTCCAAATTTAGTCATAACTACCACCACATTGAGTTCAGTTCACATTACTTAAAATTAAAAATACTCACCTTGCAATTTGGCCTACAATCTGAAAAGGAAGTGAAGAAAGAATAATTAGATAGATAGATAGATAGATAGACAGACAGACAGATAGACAGACAGATAGACAGATAGATAGATAGATACTTTATTGATCCCCAAGGGGAAATTCAAGATTATCTACCGCATAAGGAATTCAGGTATTTTCAATGTGCTCTTGAGAAACCTACTCTAATATGGGACTTCAATCAGTCATGGTACACGTTATATTGAAGGTTTTGCAGATAGATATAGTATTGTACTCCTATATCGTTTTAAAAGGAAGCAAACACATGGAGCATCCTATTTTGTATGACTAAATACTGAATGTTATGGCAATTGCCAGTGGCAATACAACAATATTGTGGTAATCAGAACTATCCTGATGTTCTTCTGATGGAATTTCCCAAATCTGAACTTTGGTCACCTTATTGACCTGTTGCCCAATGACACATTAATCACTCCCCTTAGAATATGGCAGCTGTGTAATCTGTGAATTAGTGTATATATTAATGCGCTGTGTGAATCCTCTGTAAACCACACACCATGGTTGATAAAGGCCGCTGGTCCCAGCCAGAGCTGTGCACAGTTCTTTCGTGTGGAGTACATGACGCTAAAGTCGTTTTCCCCATGCCGAAGCAGCAACCTCTCCTCCGCGGCTGTCAACTCAGCGATGCAGCCCACCAGGTATTCGATCTTATCATTCCTCTTCCTGCATGGAGAGAAAAGTCATTTATCTGTATTAAAAACATTGCTTGTACAATTTGTGTGCAACACAAGAACATTGAAAGGTAAACAGGATTATATGTGATATCTAACAGATTTGTGGCTTGTAAATAAGGAAACCCAATCTGATTGCACATTTACTATTTGTACTACAAAACCCAAAAAAGGACCTGGACTTGCATGTATTTGTCAACTAGAAAAGATAATGCATGTATTTTTTCCTTCCCCTTAGACACATAGTTGGGACTGGCGATAAGAGAGGTAATCAACAAAATAGGTGCATTACCATTCCTTCGTTGCTACAATTTTGGCTCCGTTTTGCTCTGAAGAGTACCGGTTACACGGCAAAATTTCAAAGCCGCTGTCTGTGGCGAACATGCGCAGATAAACATGTACCTGTTCCAAAAACAAGAAGGGCAGTCCTTCCTATTCAGTTCACGATTGGAGGTATATTTACAACGTAACCCTACACACATACAAATAATGTATTACATTGATAAATTGGAAAAAGCATTACATGTTCTTTGAAGAGTTTTTCCTGGGTCTTGTTCTTATTTGGAAAGTAAGGTTTTGTCCCATCTCCTGATGTCAATGCTTGAAAGGCTTTCTCTATGTCATCGTGCTTTTTGTAACTCTCAATCATACCCTTCAGTTCCACTAGTCTGGATGCCTTGAGAGGCCGAAACCTAGAAGAAAAACGTTTGATAGCCAGTCAGATGTAGCACATACATACACACACACACTTACTTAATCATTGACGACTTCATAATTTATCACCTATTTATAGCATATTATAAAGCTTAATGCAAATTAACAATACAACACACTTGTTTGATATGAGTGCATTCTTTTTGAAACAATACCAATAACTAAATCAAAGGATAAATCCTTTCAGTCATACTCTACTTCTCAAATGCAACCTGACACACCATTACAACATCTGATAGAATTGTGCTCCATTAGGGGTTTTATGTCCAGGCAATCTGTGAGAACATTTCACCCAATTGCGCCCAATTTCACTCAATTGCAATTTCAATCAATTGCAACAGAAATTATTTTTGTTGTATTCAGTTCATGAAATCTTCCCATATCACACAACAAAAGTCCATGAAAATCCAAGTTGTGGAACACTGTCAAAATTGGCATCATAAAGACTAACACTTATTGCACTTATGTGTAGAGAGGGTGAAGGGAATGGGGGAATTGGCTATGGCTTCCGGATTGATTTTGAGGGCCACCAAGTGGCGCTAATAACCGTTATTGTCCAAGTCCAAGTACCAAGTTACAGAAACATCAAAAAGAAACAACCTTGACCTCACATATGTTGTGATTGTTCGTAGGAATATTAATAATAATAGTAGAAGCTTTGAGCCTGACATAACCATACTCAATTCTATACAGAGTCTGATACTGCATGATCAGGACGTGATTATGGGGCGCGTTTTTAAAGTTATTGTCAATATCTTCTAAAACAGATGCAATAGTGAAATCTAAATGTCTAGCTTCTCTAGCAACAGACTTTTTGTTGAAAACAAAATCAACCAAAGCGCGCTTAGGTGACTTGATAGACTGGTCTGTCCATAATCGTATAAAGCACACCCAGACAATTTGATTGGTCCAGCCCAAATTTCCAGGTTTCAAATTTTGTGGGCAGGGTTAAATAAAAAAGTAACAATGAGAGATGGCTGGAGAATGCGTGAGTCAGCAAAGTGCTTTGACTGGCAGTTACTGAAAAGAACACACTGCAGTGGCCTTTGACTTGTATTAGTATTATCATAATCATCCTCCTCCTCATCAAAATGCTGTAATTGCTTTTGACTTTTAATAGGCCTTTAACTTTTGCAACTTTTACACCAGTTTTGATATTGTGGAAATTGAAAATTGTTCTATTTCATCTGTGATTTGAGTTGGTTTGGCTAGGTTTGTCTCAGTTAACAATATCAATCTGACATGTCCACAAATTAGAAAATGTTTAAACCAAATAATACAAAATAAGTCCTGCATGAGTCTCTGCAGAAAATAAATCCTGCTTCTCAATTTCTCTTCACCCCCTGCTCTAGCAACTCACAGCTCTCAGTGTGTGTGTGTGTGTGTGTGTGTGTGTGTGTGTGTGTGTGTGTGTGTGTGTGTGTGTGTAGGTGTGTGTATGCAGGAGTGTGTACAGAAGTTTTGAAGGTCTAGTGGCAATACAGATCTCAGGGAAAGGAATACAATATTTGAAAGTGATCAGGTCAGTTTTTGTTGTTATACAACACAGGGGTATACTAATCCTCAGATGCAGTTGGAAATGCCTGCTCTTGCTCACTTAGGCCCATCTCTAGCATCAGTAAGTAGTGAGTCATCTACCGAAGTGTAAACCAGTCTAGTTTAAGTTAAAGTTTAGCTACAGTATATGTAGCAGACGCTTGCTGGTCGTGCATATATTAATATTTTCATGATTTCAAGTACATTTTTGTGTGTTCAAGTAAATTATGCTAGGCCTTCAACAATTATAGGCTAGCTGACATTCCTTACACTTTCCCATAATTTGTTTTGCTGTTTCTGAAATGACGGGCAATTTTTGGAATAATTTAATTTAGTGAAATTTTTTCTCTAGTTTGACTTTTTGCATTTGCTGTTAATTTAACTTCATGAAATAAGCAATGGTTCATCATTTCTCTCTGTAGCTTTGATAAACTTGATACTCCCAAACTCTCTATCTCCATCACCATCTCACTCTTGTTTCTCTCAGTTTCCTAACCTTGTCCTGAATCCCAAAAGCTTTGATTGATGGTGTCTTTTCATTTTTGTCTATAAGTTGAAATAGGACTGTCAAATGTCAGGCTATTTAGAGAGTTCACGTCAAAAAAAAAAAAAAAAAGAAAACCTGTTGGCACCTCTTTGTAACATCCGAAATCGTATCCCTATGAACCTGACAAACGCAAATCACACCCATTCTTCTCTGTTCAATTGCTCAACTAATATACTGTACTGATCACACAGATATCACACCTATGCCATGAGAAACCGGGGCAACCTGAGCTTTCCAGTGGTCACTGATCTTAAGTAACCTAGCCAAGGACTCCAGTGCTCCCCAACCTGAGGGGATTGTAGGGGTGTAAGCTGCACAAATACTCTTCATCCAGAAATTGCAGGCCCCTCTGATGAAGACGACAGGCAAATACATTTGTTTGTATAAGTGACAAAGTGTGTCTGTGACTTTCAGTTGAGTTGCTGTGTCTCTCGACGATGCTTGGCAACCATTCTGATAGAAGAAATATATTTATTGGCAGAAGAATGATTATCTGTGAATAAAACTTTAAATTTCTCGATGCTGTGCAATTATTTTTTGAAATCTTGCCAGTTATGTAGTAACCATTTTAAAAAAGCAATAAGCCACTCAAGTCCGTTTTAGGCACTCTGCTAAAATCATTGGAACCTACGGCCTCTCTGGGTTTATTGCTTAATTCTACATCATTCTAATTACAGTTTTGTCAGTATTTACTTAAGGATAATTTAAGGGCAGCCGTGGCCTACTGGTTAGCGCTTCGGACATGTAACCGGAGGGTTGCCGGTTCGAACCACGACCAGTAGGCACGGCTGAAGTGCCCTTGAGCAAGGCACCTAACCCCTCACTGCTCCCCGAGCGCCGCTGTTGTAGCAGGCAGCTCACTGCGCCGGGATTAGTGTGTGCTTCACCTCACTGTGTGTTCGCTGAGTGTGTTTCACTAATTCACGGATTGGGATAAATGCAGAGACCAAATTTTCCTCACAAGATCAAAAGAGTATATACTTAACTTAACTATAATTGATAGATAGATAAATAAATAAATACTCATTTTAACATATTTCCACCAACTGGATTTTCAGACCTTATTTTGCCAAGACTATTTAGTGACCCCTTGTGGAAGTCAGACACACAGACCTGGTGTTCATCTTGTGCGTCTGGAAGCCCAGGTAAGGGTCCAAGATCAGGCTGGTGCTCACGTCATCATATTCACACAACTCCTTGGCGGTCATTCCAGAGGCTGGAACATGCCGGCGCTCCATGTCAACAGAGGCATTTCCATACCCTACCATCAGAGAAAACAACAGGATGTAACCAGGATGTGTGATTTGAACATTTGTAGCTCTAAAGCACAAGTACTTTGATTCAGATAAACTATATTAATGATGTAGTGTCACTAAAGCACCTTACACAATTTGAGGCCTAAACCAACACAAGTGAATCTGAACCAATATAGAGACGTAATGGGTGTGTTTCTATGTGGATGCATTATTTATTTTATTTATTATTTATGTGTCAAGAAGGCATTCATGTCCAACATCAGATTTGAGTCTGGGCACTCACGTCGGCTGGATCTTTTACTGCCAGGGGTCCCCTTCACTTGACGCAGGTGGGCATGCTGCGTCCTAGCTTTGTTGGAGGGCTGATGGCTAGAGAACCTGCTGCCATGTCTCCTGCCATTCAGCACCATGTTCTTGGATTCTCCCATCTACTTCATTCCAGCTGGCAACCTGCTGAAGGTGCATTTAGCCTATGTGTCCTTGGCCCACCATGTGGTCTGGTGCAAAAGAAAGAGGTTTGCTGTGAAGATGTCAGATCTTTTTCTTTCTTAAGTGAACAGGTGTGTATGTCACGGAGAGTGCAGTCTTCAGCAGTACTCGGCTACGGTTGGCAACTGTAAACAGAGATATAACTGATGAAGTAGATGGACGCTGATGAAGTTTACTGTATTTAGCAAGTTCACACTGATGCCAATCCAACTCTGACCAACATTCTGAATTAATCCATTCATGCCTGTTATTCTGTCATAGTTACAGTTATTTCAACAGTTATTGAAATCATAAATAACATTCACGCAATAACAATGTTTTATTTCAATTAACATTTTCGAAACGGACAACAAATGTGTTTACTAGGCAACTTGAGACTATATGCCTAGACTGCCACCTCCTGGCCGTCAGGGAAACTGAATTACATCGATTTTTTACGTTAAATCCAGTTTATCTAGGAATCATAAACACACATTCAGGATGTAAATTAATTTAGAACTTTCCACAAGTATAACTTTGTTCATAACCCAGAGTGGAGCGTGGTTCATCCAAGGCAAAGACTTGAGTTTAATGCTGAATAAGTGTGCAAATGATAACCTAGCTGGTTGGTAGATGCATAGTTTGACAAGCTGTTGTTTATCTATCAACCGTGGATGTGCAACACAAAAAAACTCACACAATTTAAAGAACTGATGTCACCAAATAAACGCGTTTGCTCACAAGGGATAAGACTCTGCATTACGAAATAATAATTTAAAGATCACTATTAGCGTTCTGGCTAACTATCTAGCTCGCTATGTTTTCAGAAATTGTAAACATTCAAGCCAGTTAGCATTTAACTAGGCTAGCTAGCTAAACGGCTAGTTATCCTTTAGGACAATGGAGCTAAATTGCTAGAACTACCTAACGTCAACGGTGGCTTGACATCAGTAGTTTGTAACAGCATCGGCCACCGATTATGGATATCAAACAAGCACCACGGAAACACTGGCTGTTTATATTCTGGTTACTGTCAGTTACTCTTCTGGTAATTGCTTCAATAATACTCAACTGGGCACAGGGCCCAGAGTACGAAACCAGGCTACCAGCTAGCCAACTAGAAACTAGACCCAAATAATGAGACCGTGCTAGCCACCCAGTTTGCTAATAATTTCAGCTAGCTAACGTTACCCGGAAAAAGAATCAAATAAAGGAATTATCTAGCCGATTAGACTGATCTGTAAATTTAATACTCACTTTACTGTTTTTCCTGTGTTATAAACAACACGTCCCAAATACCAGTGGGTCTGAAAACATCCTTTATAAAAAAAATGCCATGGGACACAAAAATTACCAGAAAATTAACATTAAAATTCAAGATGGCTGCCAACTCTGGCTAAGAAAGATGGGACTACCTCCGCGAGCAACAGACCCGATGTTTTTGCATGGAATACGGCCTACGATTTGTAATTCGGCGCTTGAAAGGGATTGAAATGTTTTTTTTTTTAAATAAAAGCCAAATATGCATTGAGATACGACGAAATAATGGCCAATAATGTATATATCGGATGTAAACAAGAAACGCGTCTGACTTTCAGTTTAAATGCCTTTATAGGCTAGTTTGCTAGCTAGCTAGCAGGAACGGAGAAATTGCAGCCAACCAGCGACGGGGGACACGATGAAGGTAGCCACCTCGTTGAAACATCTGTACATTATTGTTAGGCTATAATCCACCTGGCTCCACGAGTTTTTAGCTGGTTCTTTGAATTGGCCTATTTGAAGAGAACAGTTATTGGTCACCATTGCCATTTAACACAGCACACATTTGAAGGGTTGCAAAATATGATACTTTATGACGCTTAAAATGATACAAAGCTGTATTAGTATTCCAAGTTGATTCATAATTGGGGGCCAAGCAGCGAAGCCATTGAGTTAGTAGCTTTTCCTATTATTATTCTGCCTTTGGAGTCTATGGCAGCCCATAGAACGCCTGGCTAAAAAGTTCTGATTTTTTGGCAGAAAGTTTCGGGACCCTCCACTGACCACTCAAACTTATTTACGGACCTCTAAACCCAGCCATCTAGCGCCACCAACAGGTCAAAATCTGGCCGAAAATTGAACCGCTGGGTCTAAAGTTATGAAATTTGGTACACTGATTCAGCACTGTCCCATGATCACTCTCACCAATTTACAGAACTCTATGCCCAACACTCTAGCGCCACCAATGGGTCAAAACTGGATTGCATTAACGCATGTGACCATTGAACTCCGATTTTCAAAAATCAGGCACTGTTGGAATCCCTGGACTGACCTAAGTTAAATGACTCCTATCCCGTCACTTTCCGCCATATTGGATTTGGTCCAAACACTACGAAAAGTTTCAGCGGTTACAAATTTCATCCCATTTTCACAGAACTTTGGCGGAGATGATCTTCAGACCAAGCCGCACAATCGATACTGGTCAGATTTTTTAATTTAATTTTTGTTTGCTCGTGACAGCCAATCAAATATGGCAATGAAGCCACCAAACAGGAAGTGGACTAACATCTCCGTGGCACTTTGAGTTAACATAACAAAACTCGATACCATTAGTCTTGACACTGTCCCAATCACTCACAGCAATTTTTATGCATATACATTGAACACTCTAGCGCCACCACCAGTTCAATGCTGGACATGCGTTCATGCGCGTGATCATTGACTCTTTTGTCTGATTTCACAATTGAGGTAGCGTCTGTGTCCTTGGACCATCCCGAGTTAATCGACTCCTATCCCGTCACTTTCCGCCATATAGGACCTCCGCCATATTGGATTTGGTCCAAACACTACGAAAAGTTTGAGCGGTTACAAATTTCATCCGATTTTCACAGAACTTGGCGGAGATGATCTTCAGACCGAGCTGCACAAACGATACTTGTCAGATTTTTTTATTTCAAGTTTATTTACAGGAAGTGGGCTAACATCTCGGCTATGCTTTAATGTATGAAGTCCAAACTTGGTACAGGGACTTGGTATCTGATTGTGAGGACGCACTACGAAACTGGCATCATGTGGCCTCTATAGGGGGCGCTGTAATACAGGAAGTGAGCTTGTATCTCAGCAACGCTTCGGTGTAAAAAGTCCAAACTTGGTATAAGGACCTGTTACCTGATTATGATGACGCACTAGGAAATTGGAATCATTTGGCCTCTATAGGGGGCACTGCAATACAGGAAGTGAGCTCCTATCTTAGCAACGCTTTGATGTATGAAGTCCAAACTTGGTACAGGGACTTGGTATCTGATTGTGAGGACGCACTACGAAACTGGCATCATTTGGCCTCTATAGGGGGCGCTGTAATACAAGAAGTGGGCTCATATCTCAGCAACGCTTCGTTGTATGAAGTCCAAACTTGATACATGGACATATTAGCTGATTGTGAGGACATGCAAGGAAAGTGGTCTCATTTGACCTCTAGGGGTGCTGTAATAAAGAAAGTGAGCTCACATCTCAGCAACACTTTGGTGTATGAAGTCCAAACTTGGTAGAGGGACATGGTAGCTGATTGTGAGAACGCACAAGGACATTGGTGTAATTTGGCCTCTAGGGGCGCTGTAACAAAGTAAATGAGCTTATTTCTCAGCCATTCTTTATCCAATTGCAATCAAACTTGCTGTGAGTGCTTGCTCATGGCATGGCAATGCCATTCCTGCTATAGCGCACTGCTTGGCCCCCACATTGCTGCTTGCAGCTATATTTTAAATTGTTACAGTGTAGCCCTCATGTCATTTTGAGGCCATCACAGCAGACATACAACTTGCTGTAAAGTCTGCTGTGATGGACTCAAAATATTTTTTTGCACGATTTAAACACGAAATTAACGTAAAATGTATTGTGTAACAAAAAATATTTTTTGTTAAATAAGTTTAGGGAAACTATGTAGTCCCCTGTGTGCACACACAAATTCACTTCTAATGTTACACACCATCTTGTGTGAGTGAGAAGCACATTGCGGGAGAAGTGCGAATGTGGTGCACACGCTCGAAAGGTTTCAAAGGTTCTTAATTTACAACGTAACAAAAACATGTAGGCTCTTCTTTTCGTCATATAAACCAGTATACTGAGCACTAAGGCTTTGATCATAGGGACCACTGAGGGCGCTCTTAGAGTGCCTTTTGAGAAATTGTAGTTGCGGTATAGCCCAGGGGTTCCCAAACTTTTCCACGACAAGGCCCCCCAAATACTACTAGGTTCTGGCCAAGGACCCCCTTGATGTGTTATTAAACCCATCGACAATACTACGGAAAATGTAAAAATACATAGCTAATCCTAATAATTATTTTAGCCACAAGCCCTTCGCGATGGAGCAGTGTGTAAAAAATGCATTGGGGCTTTCTGCTAGAGAGCTATCACTTTACTATTACTGCCAGTCATTATCATGGAAAATATAATGTTCAGATATGCGACAAATTATTATAATGGCATTGTATAACAACCCTCATAGTAATAGGTATATTTTACATTTTTCAAATGTATTTATTTGTTGCTTCCAATATGCTGAGGCCCCCCTGGCACCCCCTCGCGGCCCCCCAGGGGGCCCCGGCCCCCACTTTGAAAACCACTGCGGTAGCCTACTAAACGGACCTCTGTCTCTGCAAGTAGGCTATAGGCTACTGTAGCGCCGACGAGAAGTTAGGAGACGGGGAGGCTGAGATATTGTTCCAAAAACAATAAAAAGTTACCATTACCCAGTAATGTTTTCTGTGCAGCTGGAAATGCCTTAGGACCACACGTGTTTATGCCGTTGAAAGGGTTTTTATTGCTATGTAAACAGAAGCAGAATGCATTTCGTATAGGAATGCAATTGAGTATTCATACAGAATGTACACAACTTCACAAATTAAAGTAGTTGTGAATGATGTTTCATGGCAGGTTAGCTGATCATGAATATGATGGCTGTGAAAAAACTGATCCTGTGTCTGTTTTCAAACTACAGTGACTTAGTCTACCCATCTACTCCTCAGTTATTAATAGGCAACCAATTAGTCCAGACTGTGGTTCCTCAATGGTGGAACAAGCTATGAAATATTATCAGAGCCGTGCCTCTATCCTCTTGAATTTCCCCTTCCTCTCCTCACACCTCTAACACCTGAAAATGCCAAACTTACACTTACTGTTCACTTTTCTACTTATTTAGCCTACTTAAGGTCCCCCATTGTAGGCTATGGTTGTGATGTTCCTCACTTGTTAGTTGAATCAATTTATTTGCAAAGTGATCTGGCACAATCAGGAATATGGGCAAATGATTACACAATAGTGAATTTATATTGAGATTAGGGGCGAGTTTTATTTTTTACTCAGAGATTTGTTTTTCTTTTGTTTCTCAGTTTGAAAAACCTGTAGCCTAACCTAGACCATAGGTTCCATCTCCATCAAAGATAGGCCGAGCCTAGCATCCTGCCGGCCAAACATTTTATAGATCAAAATTAAGGATTCTGTATATGATAACTGCTTTGGTAAAACGTTGTTGGTGGTAAATGTGTTCAAAGAAAGCACACAGTAGATGGCAGTAAAATTGACAGGCTGAACCAAAAACGCAGAGGAAAGGAATTTGCGTGAACGCATGTTGATGATGTCACGAAAGAAGAAAAACAAATCCTCCTAACCAGGCACAGAAGCACAGAACGTAGGCAACCTGCTAACATATTTCATATCTGAGTTTGCGACTGTCGATTTGCTCTTGACACAGAGAATAATACGTTGCACATCGAAATGAAGTGTTAAAGTAATGGTCACGATATGGGCACTGTCTATTTAATTTACAAAAAAATAGGTTTCAACCTCTGTTTTGGTTCAATTTTATGATTGCTAATACTATGCTAACGTTAGTCGGCTAACATAATAAGCTAGGTTGCTAACAGGGTATACAGGTAGCAAGCTAGCTGCAAAAGCTACCAGGGTGCCTTATTTCATCGGCATCATACGAGAAGCTTTTCCAATATTGCTGTGACGATATTCTTATCTCCAAGCTCACTGTAAAGATATGGAAAATGCAAGGGGTAAGTTGCCATCGCCAGTTGTCAAAGGTTTTAAGCCGGCCGGCTAACATTATGCTTTCAGCTTTGTCGGCTTCCTTGATACATCTTTGGTTCCAGTGATGTGCTGTAGAAGGCCTACGCTCTAGATAATCTGAAAAATGTTAAATTTGTTACGCCAACTTGTATGATGTTCTCCTGCCAAACATTTTGGTTAATCATAGAGGTAGAACAAATGTAGCCTATAGATTGTGGTCAGCTGCCTAAAATGTGTTTGTGATCAAGCTAACATGTTAGTCATCATTGTTTATCTTTTGTTATCAGGAGCAATCAGACAAAGGGAATCTGACTCTGTAAAATCATGACATGGGAGGTCATCAGGTCTACTTCAGGTGAAGCATCATGCCTCCGAGGAAGCGACTCCTTGCTCCCATAGGTGGGAGGAGAAGACTGAAGACTGATGACGATTTCTTCCCCTTCAATCTACTGCCTGTGGAATGTCAGCTGCATGTCCTCTTCTTCCTCAGCGAAGTGGACAAATGCAACTCAGCGCTGGTATGTTCTAGCTGGAGCTGCCTGGTACGATCAGGGAAGCTCTGGAGAGTGGCAGATTTCTCACGCCGTGGAGTTTTACACATGGGCCAGGAAGGGTTGCTTGTGTCCAACCGGGAATTTGAGCGCTGGAAAGCATGGGTCCACCATTACACCCACCACCTCATATCACGTGGGGCTAGCCTTCTTACCCTCAAAGCCAGCTTTGATCTTGGGGACGAGTGCAATAAGTGGGGGGAACTCCTCTCTCACCTCCTGGAGAATGTTCACTGTAGAGACCTCTGCCATTTAGACCTGAACTGGACATTCTCGCTGCTGGAGCCTTTGGATCTGCAGGTGAACTCCAGCTCCAGTTCCGACCAGGACAGCATCACCAAGATGGATCAGGTCAGTAACTTTCAGATCCTGCTGGCTAAACTTACCCAGAGCTGTCCAAGGATAACCAAGATGCGCCTCTATTTTGACTGGTCGGAGACATCCGTGTCACTCATCAGTCAGTTCCAGCACCTCCGTGTCCTGGAGCTTAAGTATTTTTGGGTCTTCAAAGGGGTCAGCCCGAGCACCTTGCAGACCTTGACCAAATCGCTGCCCAACCTGAAATCCTTGACTCTCCATGTGCTGGTGCCCCTCAGGAACTTAGGCATCTCCTATACGCTGGAGTCTCTCTCGCTGGAGTTCTTAGACGTGTCCCCCAGCCGAGGCCTGGTCTTTTCTTGCCTCAACCTGCCGGCGCTTCGCGAGCTACGGGCCAAGAAGATTGTGCGTGGCATCACTCTGGACCGCAGGACCAGGCTGAGGATACAGAGCCGGTGGCCTTGCCTTTACCAGGTCCTGCGGGAGGGGACGCCCAAGCTGCAAGCTCTCAACAATGAAAGACTTCTTCCCAACTGGAAAGAACAGACATACAGGGAGCTCACCTCAATCCTGCAGCAGTCCTGCTACTGCCTTCAACATTTAGATAGCTGGCTGTGGTAAACACGGAGTGGCTGTCAACAGCTGGTAGATAATCTCTATGGTTTGCTGTAGGGTTGTGCCGATGGACGATCGTGATGGTTGACAGGCATCACGATGGAAAGCAACCATCGTGATGCCACGCCCCCACATGCCAGTCACTAATTCTTGCTGTAACAGGCTAAAACATAAAAAAACCTTTCCCTGAAAATGAAATTGAGCCTACTTTAAAGGCTGTCAGCCAAACAGTTATCACGTATTAGTCTACCGTCTTGTAAAATAAAAGACTTACCCTCTTATTCAAATAATTCCTGACTGTGACGGGAATGTGTAGCCTAATTGTCCTTTAGTAGCCTACATGTCTCGCAGGCCTATAGCCTACATTGGACGTAATATGTAGCCTAATGTTTTAGCAGAAAATATAGATTTATTATTGTTAGGCTACGACTAGGACATTCTAGCGCTCAAATATTTTTGCGAGGCTACAGCGAGCGCCAAATGCGTCCTTCTTCTCTGTGTTAAAATAAACCATATCTTTCGTTAATTATAGGATCAGAAGGTAGCCTATCCGTCTTTCACTGCAAGGCTTGTATTTCATGCATTTAGCAAAAGTCCCAGACAGCAGCGGAGTGGTAATCGGGATTCGTTATTTGTAAAAGTGTTTTTACTTCGCCCTCCTATAGCCTGGACTGCGCGATTGCAGCCCTTTACTTTCACTTCCCGCCGCCCTTATAGTCAGCATAGACGGTAGCCTGATAACGTGGGATGCTGCATAGTACTAATATTTTAAATGAGTGACCACGATAGTAGTCTTAAGTAGCTTTTTTGCTGGGTCCAGCGAAGTCTGTCAATGTGTAATATTCCGCTGGTTGGTGCACACGCAAGTGTTCAGATTGATTGTCTATCCGTCTTTCACAACAATTTTCTTGGATTAGATCTTCCACACAACTTCGGTAGCCTGGTCAGTATGTCTCTCTTAGCTGTCCACTTTCATCAGGCCGTATAGCCTATATAATAGCATTTTTTTTATTTTTATGTAGAACATTATAAATGTATTTCTGTACAGACATACCTATAGGCTGTTTACTACACGAAACCCCCCCCGACGATATCATCGTCCATCACGATGTTTTACTGTACACATCGTCAAATGCCAATTTAGGCGACATCGCCCAACCCTAGTTTGCTGTGAAGTATTATGGCTATGTTAATCAAGAGGAACTCTGATTGCATCTATATTCATGTATTTTTTAAATAGTGTGTGACCAACCCCTGCTCATTTGGGGCTTTTGCAGAACTCCACTACTGCAATATTGTAGTTTTGCAGTGACGAAGCTCACTCCATATCATTCCTGCTGATAAGATCAAGAATAGAGGGAAATTACATAATGAGATATGTAGGAATTGATGTATATAATTCTGTCACAGAAATTGTTATTCTTCATTTTGGAATTTAACCTGCAATTTACCTCAAATTGTTGTGACTGAATTGGAAATTGGGAAGCAATGGAGCAAATGCATTTTTGGTTGAGGTCCAAGCATGTGCTGTGTTTTATTTTTTAAATGATAATTTTATCCACAGATCATTCCATGACAAAAGGATATGTGTATATGTGGACATTTGTCTTGGATAGTCTGTAATTAGACATATTTGAGAGCGTATTCCTACATAGATACAGATCATTGTGGTACCTTCCTTAACCATTAGAGGTGTCTTTAGGTGGTTTCTGCACTAAAAACACCATGCCTGTAATTTCTCCCTGTGCTGACTTTCCACCAATAACAATTCCTTTAATGGGTATTTGACTGATTTCTCAGAAAAATGAAACTTGATTTACTGAAGATTATAATGGCCACCACAATAAACTGATGTCATTCAACTGTTGTTGGTTTGTTTTGTGATTAATGTCTATGTTTATATGTTATCCAGCATTATCATACAGACAACTGTCTGCATTTGTCTAAACCTCTTTGAAGTACAAATGATTTATAATGTCAGAGTTAAGGGCTGTTCACACCAGGAGCGATAATTATAATGATAAATATAACCATGATGATAAAAGCATCATCACTGACCAACGGTGAGAAAAGTCGCTCTTTGTGTTGATGTAGCCTATGTGATGGATTTTTATCTGAATTTTTATCTGAAAGTGATCCCCAACAATATCGTTCTTCATGTCATTATAGTTTATGTGTGGACATTGTCAATTATATTAGCTAGAGCAATATGTTTTTGGCGTTATCGTTATAGTTAACGTTCTTGGTGTGAACTGTCCTTCAGTGTGACCAGTCCTATTCATACTAATCACCTGCATGTTATTGGGTTGCTTGCTACAGAAACAGGATTATGACTGACCGATAAATTGAAGTGAAATATTAATTTGACATGAAGCACCATTGTGTTTCAGGAGCATGTGATCACCATAGGTCAATGATATTAAGGAAGTTCCAGGAGAAGTCAAGGTACATCTCATAAATGCAGCACAAACTGTGGGATTCATGAAGATATTTGCCAACATCACAATAGGAACCACACTATTGTGGGCTGGTGGTAGTTGTGGCATGTGTTGGACTCAGATTGACCATGCAAAATAATTATGAGCTAAATCTCCCCAGCTACCCTCCAGCCTCATCGGTGAAACACATGCTCCCAGTTTTCCCTGAAAACATAGTGGTCCCCCTGTCAGCACAGCATAGATCTGTGTAGACTAGTAGAAAGTGGTTTGGGAATGTTGAAAACATTCCCAGGGAGCTCAGTTCCGCTCACCGCAGATACCTCAGTGATTCCAGACAGCTGGATTTTTCATTAACCAGCCAAAACACTTATAGAGGACTGATAATGAAGATAACAAAATGTTGGTTTGTGTGTAGGTGTTGTTTGTGCCTGTTAACTGGATTTACCACCTGCACAACTCACTGAATGTCGATATGGACACAGAGGGCATATTTTTTCACTGAATTTCGCCCAACTCTCCACTAGTAGGAAATGGTACACAATTCCAGATGTGGGGTGTGAGTAATGAGTTCATTGGAACGACCATCCCCTGCCTTCTGCCACACTTGCAGGTTCCCTAGCCTTACCTTAGTTAATGACTAATCCATGGAAACGCCTCGTGTCTCTACTTGCCGTAAATGAGAATTTGTTTTATGGGGGGTCAGATAGGAGGTACAAGGTCTATTAAAGGTGTTGTTACATCTTCATAGGGAGTTGTGTCAGTCTGGAAGGTGCTTCTGCCTGTGATCTGCCATGGCTAAAGGACTTTTTATGTCCACAGGCCTTGCCGTGGGCACAGGCGTCATGACCCTGTCAGCCCTCGGTGGGATTATCACTATGGCCATCATATTCCAAGTGCAGGTTGTTGACGATCCACCTACAACACGAGTTCCGATTACAACGACACCGGTGATTCCAACAGGACCTCCACCAGACCTGAGACTGCCCCGAAACGTGGTTCCCCAGAGCTACCGCATCTTCCTGAGGCCTCTTTTCTACCATACACTCACCAATGAGACGATTCAATCCTTTATTTTTATGGGAAACTCCACTGTGACTTTTGAGTGTTTGAACAAGACCAGAAGCATTTTCCTACACAGCAAGGACTTGACTGTTAAGAAACTGGAACTGACGCGTCTGGACAACGGTGAAATTCTGACTGTCAATCAACACGTTAATGAAAGCACTGTCAGTGAGACTGATTTCTTAGAGGTAAAATTGGAGGATGATGCAGTCTTGGAGCCAAATAGATCCTACAGCTTGTTTGCTGACTTTGAAGGAGAGATGTTCAATGATTTGACTGGCTTCTACACAAGTACATATGAAGTGGAAAACAGCAATGAAACAAGGTAAGTGTGCGTAAATAATCTAGAATATCATCTTTTATCCATGAATTTTGGTGTCCTCACCCTGAGAAAAAGAATGCTAAATGCCCCCCCCCCATCACTGTTTATTTATCCATCATACCTCAATGCATTCAAACTTTCTTTGCATTTCACTTCCCCTGAAATTTGTAACAGTGGTGCTCCACATTTCTTTTTGGAAATAAAATGCACACTGTTCAAAACCAATCCAGTGCACTACACAGGGAAATACTTGGAAATACTTTCAGACCACAAGAAGTAGTTGACATTAGGTGTGTGCGCTTGTGTATGTTAGTGTGTGTTGGTGAGGGGGAGAATATTGTGATTTTTAAAATGTTTTGCTTTCTACTGAATGCATCAAAAGCTGCTGAATCGGTTCTGTTCGCAGATATCTTGGTGCGACTCAGATGGCTGCCACTGATGCCAGAAAAGTGTTTCCCTGTTTTGATGAACCTGACTTGAAAGCTAATTTCAGTCTCACCCTCACTCACAGAGAAGGCTCTTCTGCACTGGCCAACTGGCCTAGAAAACGTAAAGATATTTCAAAATAAAAAAGTATAGATTTGTGTCTAATGGTTGTGTAAAATGGAAAAGAAGTGAATGCATTATGTGTGTATTTCTGACAATAAATACATTCTTATGATACTGCAGCTACTAGTGGCTACGAGATTGAAATTGAAGGAGAGAAGTGGATAGTTACTGAGTTTCAGTCAACGAAGAAAATGTCAACCTACCTTATGGCTTTTGTAGTCTCTGAGCTCGCCAACACTGGAGGCAAAGACTATAAGGTATATCACACCTCTGCTACATGTGAAATCTGTGCATTCGATTTCTGTGAACTATTAGAGCTGAATATATCAGCAAACCATTACTGAATCATCACCACAGCTCTGAAAAGAAGACAACAGTATTTATTGTGAATTACAGTTAGCTAGATTTGAAAATAATATTGGAAATGTTATTACAAATAGCCAAGATTTACATCTGTGACAATAAATCTATTACAAATGGTCTTCTATTGTTTGAAAGTGCTAGTCTAAGAAATGACATTGTAATACTTGACATTATTTTGTAATGGAGGATTTTCTATCTTATTATGACCGCCGCGCAGCGGATATAGGTTTAGTCAGATTTTTTTTTCCTTTTTTTTTTTCTTTTTCGCATGCCCAAATTTCCATCAAGGATTCCCGGGACACTGAAAGACCGGGGTACACGAAACTTGGTGGGCATGTAACCCCACATGGATAGCATGGAACCATAATTTTTCGTTTTGATCTGTAGCCCCCCCGCTGGACTGGACCCCCCGAAAGGAGGGTAGGGCAGACACAGTTTTCTGTGAATATCTCGAGAACCGTAGGGTTTAGGAGGACCATTTTTTTTTGTATGTTGATCTCAAGGGGCCATGTCAACCCATTCCATAACCACTCATTTCACCATCGTTTTTCATTTTGATCTGTAGCCCCCCCGCTGGACTGCACCCCCCGATAGGAGGGTAGGGCAGACACAGTTTTCTGTGAATATCTCGAGAACCGTAAGGTTTAGGAGGACCATTTTTTTTTGTATGTTGATCTCAAGGGGCCATGTCAACCCATTCCATAACCACTGATTTCATGTATAGCGCCACCTAGTTAAACACAAAAAAGTAAAAATGAGGTGTTGTAATCGCAGGTATCTGTGACCTAACATAGTCAAAACTGCACGAAATTGGAAGTGTAGGATCATTATGACACCCTCTGTATGCACGACAAGTTTTGTGGAATTCTATTCATGGGGGGCCACACAATAAATTAATTTATGTTACTATACACCAACTGGCCTGTAGGTGGCCGGAGACAGTTTTCTGTGAATATCTCGAGAACCGTAGGGCCTAGGAGGTCCACCTTTTTTATGTATGTTGGTCTTAAGGGGTCATGTCAACCCATCCCATTACCACTTATTTCATGTATAGCGCCACCTAGTTAAAAATTAAAAAGCAAAAAATTAGGTGTTTTCATCACAATATCTCTGGCTGACAAGGTCAAAACTGCACGAAATTAAAAGTGTGGGATCATTATGACACCCTCCGAATGCATGCCAAGTTTTGTGTACTTTCGTTTATGGGGGGCCTTACAATAAAATAATTTATGTGTACATTTAGTGACGTACACCAACAAGGATTTCCAGGACACTGAAAGACCGGGGTACACAAAACTTGGTGGGCATGTACCCCCACATGAATAGCATGGAACCGTCATTTTTCATTTTGATCTGTAACCCCCCCGCTTGACTGGACCCCCCGAAAGGAGGGCAGATACAGTTCTCTGTGAATATCTTGAGAACTATAGGGCCTAGGATGACCATTTTTTTCCGTATGTTTGCCTCCAGGGGTCATGTTAACCCATTTCATGTGCACACATGTGCACAAACAGATACACACACACACACATACATTCACAGTAATCATACGTATGACACATACTCACACAGTAGACATATGTACGCTTGCATGCACAGGCACATACGCAGGCACACACACAAGCACGCACACACACACACACACACACACACACACACACACACACACACACACACACACACACACACACACACACACACACACACACATAACATAAACATAACACAAACAATCAAGAATTTCTCAGAATTATGAACAGGCAAGATGGAGGTGGGGTTGTATAAAATGAATTTTACATGTGAAATCTATGAACTAATCATGTTTTGGTACTTGTTGTCTAGCAGATACCAGTGAGAATTGAGTGTGGATAATGCAATTTAGTGAGACAGTTAGAATCATATAGGCCTTTCAGCGTGATTTCTTTTTGTGGAAAAAATGTGCTGGACTGGGCGGCGGTCATATTTTGTACCGCTCTGCGGTACATCTAGTTTTTGCTGCATTTCTAATAATTTGACATAAACACATTCACAAGCAGACATTACTGTATTTAATCCCTATTGATTTTGATTTGCAACCAGTTAGAAATTATGTAATCTTTAGATATGCTGTGGATTATTGTGCCCTATCTGGCAGCGTTGTCTATATCAGAGTTCCATGAGATGTGTTTTTTCTTTCTTTGTTGATAAAGGTATGGGCTAGACGTGAAGCCATAGATGATGGTCATGCAAAATATGCTGATACAGTTGCAAATACAATCCTGAATTTCTATGGATCGGAATTGGGGCTAACATATCCTGTCGGCAAACTAGGTAAGAAGATATCCATGAAAAGTTCACATTCACTGTAGGCTGTATATTGTTTAGAGTACAAAGTTCTAGAAAGTGTTAAAATGTTTGTAGTGCATTACAATTTTAATGGTACTCACTGGTACTCAGAACGTTACATTACATTGGTACTCTATTGGTCTCTTCTCCATGACACTCTTCTGCTTACAGATCATATTGCCCTACCTGACCTGGCACCAGCTGCGATGGAAAACTGGGGACTGATAACATACCGTGAGTCAGCTTTGCTCTTTGCGGAAGGAGTCTCCTCCACATTCGATAAGGAATATATCGCTACATTGATCGCTCATCAGCTTGCTCACCAGGTATGGCATATTTAAGTATTACTCATAATTTGAGAGAGAGAGAAATGGTTTAATTGCTATAAAAGCCTTGTATGCTATCTCATGTATTATATGCAATGACTATTTTCAGCATTTTCAATATTTTGTAATGTGTTACCAGTGGTTTGGGAACCTGGTTACTATGAAATGGTGGAATGATCTGTGGCTGAGTGAAGGATTTGCCACATACATGTCTTACCAAGGATTGAAACATTTAGAGCCTTCTTGGAATACAGTAAGCCTATGCTTTTGAATTTACACACAGTGTGTTACTGCAACCAAATACTCGGATCAAATTGTATGTGTAGAATGGTGATAGGGGTTTCTAAAGGAGCCAGTAAAAATCAAAGCTTTACATTACAGAGGAACGTAAACACCTTTTAAGTGTATTTGATTTTGTTTTGCCCCTGCTGTTCCCTCTAGGAAGACCTGTTTGTGGTGAATGAGGTGCAAAGAGCCTTCCAAGTGGACGCTCTGACTGCTGCTTATCCTCTCAGCCCCAGTGAGGAGGAGATTCAGTCACTCAGCGAGATCAACGGGCTCTTTGACACCATCACTTACAGCAAGGTGTGGATCTGACGAGGCAGCAAACTCCAGGCCTTTAAGTTCAAATAGTCATTCCCCTGCCTTCTCCTGCATTACATCCAAATGTGTATTTGAAATGTATAGATTTTCTGAACTGAAAAGGAAATGCGACTCATAAGTTATTGTGTTATTTTATTAGTCAGTAACCACAAAAATGGTTTTATTTTTCAAAAAGCTGAAAACAGTTATAACATTGTTTGTGTAGTGTACTGTAAGTTATTTCATTTTCTGTGTACATTATCTAGGGAGCTTCAGTGCTGAGAATGCTGTCACACTATATGAGTACCGGTTCTTTTAAAGAAGGCATAAAGGTAAGCATGGCTGTGTTGTGTTTTTGGTTGCAGACAGTTACAGTCATAACTACTACACATCCTTTCTGTTCATACTTTGTTACTGCAGTAAAAGGCAATAAGATATGTCCCCCCTTTTTAGAAATATCTTAAAGCTCTGGAATATGAAAGTGCTGACCAATATGACCTGTGGACCTACCTACAAGAGGTATATAAATATTGTACAAGACTATTAATATTCTGCATTTAAATGCTAATCAACATAGTAAGGCAATTGTACTCATGCAATTGTATGTCATTAATTGTAGAATACTACACTTTATTTAATAACAAAGTCAAAATGAAGGGTTCAGATGCAAAAGCCTCTAAATGCCACCTACGTCAAAAATGAGATAAAGATGGTGAGTGAATGCTCTCCTCACATAGTATACGTTAATCAAATAATTTAACTTCAAAACCCACCAAATAACACTCTCTTCCTGGTCTGAAATATCGATTTCTATGCAAAAACCTATAGGAACTGGATTTTAAATACTCATTTAAAAGAAATGTGGTCAGACGGATTTAGAGGGTTTTGCATCTGAACTCTTCAAATATTGTTGTGTATTAGTTGAAAGTGATTTACTTTACTTTAATAAAGCCTGTAACTTTTAAAGGCAGAAACAAACATAGAGGAATTCATGAGCACGTGGACCACGCAGGCAGGTTATCCCGTTTTCACAGTAAACACTGGAACTGGAGACATATCCCAGGAACGCTTTCTCCTAAACAGCACTGGGAACAAAGCGTGAGTCTTTAGTCCATTTCCTTCCCACAGAGCCCGAGCAGACACAAAAACACAGTGCTGGCGAATAATCAATGTCATTACTTATATTTGTTCCATATTCTCTTAAAACAATGTTTTATTTGTACCCCAATAATGTTAAAACTTGACTTTATTTTTCAGCGTTGTATGGCACGTGCCCATAAATCTACTGAAAAATGATGGCAGTGAGGGGCATAACTTCTTACTTAAGAAAGCAATAGGAGGTAAATGACATACCATCTAAAAGGATCCTTTATGAAAACTGCTTTGGATTTTTGCTGGTGAAATGGAGAGTGGTGTCAAGTTGATCGTGAATGTCACCATTTTTTGTCTTGTAGGGCCAATACCAGACCTAAAACGTGACAAGTGGATCGTGGTCAATATTAACTGTACTGGTTATTACCGTGTTAACTACGACCAGGGAAACTGGGAGGGACTCATGGCTCAGCAGAAGGCTGATCACCATGTGAGTAGTGTTCATCTGATTCACCACAGGGAGGCCATCCTCCTTCTGCAGAGCTCTACCATTACTCTTGTGTCTACCATGAATAAAGCCCACTCTTCTTAAAGAGGATGTTCACTTTGTACTCCTTCTACGACAACACACACACACACACACACACACACACACACACACACACACACACACACACACACACAGATGGGGTACATATTAAAGAGATTGAGATTGAGAGAGAGAGGGAGCAAGGTGGGGGGCTGAAATATCAAGGAGAGAGCGCCATTCCAGGACAGCTTGTTCACAGTCAGGGATTCATTGAAAAAACTGCATTGCATTTTGGTAAATTCTGGCCTCAGAGTTCCAGAGAAGGAATGTAAGCTTCTGATGGATTTCATAGATGTGCAGATTACATGATGTACAGATATATTTCACACCCAAGTATGTCATAATAGCAATAGCATTAGCAAGTACTACTAAGACTAGCATGTGATCTTATTTTCATCTCCCTCACAATATGTTTTGCTTTTGCTTTTTTACAATTTGCAGGCTATTCCAATGATCAACAGGGCACAGCTTATTGATGACGCATTTAATCTGGCAAGGTGACCTCTCCTTTGTTTTAAGAATGAACCTTTATAGACATAAACCATAAACCGGCATTTTGAGGCACACAGGATTTCCACACAAATGAATGATGCAATGTTGTGGCTTGTCTTTTAGGGCCAAATATATTGATGTGACACTAGCACTGAACACAACCAAGTATCTCAAAAATGAAACGGAGTACATTCCATGGAACGCTGCTATGAAAAACCTGAAATACTTCATCCTCATGTTCGATCGCTCTGAGGTCTATGGACCGATGCAGGTAAGTTATGCAAATAGATGAAAGCGCACCTAGTCACTGATACTGAAACAGATTTGGTCCTGATCTGGCTCTGATATATTCTAGAATGAGCTACAGTCTGCTTCAGTTAATTTAAGCAATATGACATGAGTGTGGTTGGTAAAGGAAATCACCACGGCTGTAATTCGGCCGTAGGTACGACTGGATCTAACTGTTGTATAATAATAAATGCTAAAAAATTGACCAAAAAACTGATGTTCTTCTGATGTTCCAATTACAGACATATCTGAAAGATCAGATCACCAACCTATACAGACACTTTGAGAATGACACAATGAGTAATACAGTACCGAATAATCACCTTGACCAGTACGTATTTCAGAAGTAAGCCATGTTCACTCATTATGGATTCAGTTGGACACAGCAGTCAGCTTACTCTTGTTATTCTCCATAGGTATGCCCAGTTGGAAGCCGTTACAGTGGCATGCAAAGTTGGCTTGAAAGAATGTATTGACACAGCTACTAACATGTTCAACCAGTGGAAAGAGAACCCATACAACACTACGTGAGTTATGCTCTCTCTCTCATACCCCCCCCCCTCTTTTCAAACAAGCTAATTTAAAGTATATCAATAATAATATTTGTTTTTTAAATGAAGATTTGACAAAACAAATATGAATCGGGCAACAACTATAGTCATCACCATTTCCATTTGCTGTCTGGTTGATTTTCCTAACATATCAGTATCCATGTTATTCCTTATCAAAGGACCCAGATACACCCAAATCTGAGGTACAATGTTTACTGCTATGCCATTGCTGATGGTGGACAAGCAGAATGGGAGTTTGCCTGGGAGAAGTACCTGAACTCAACCATCGCAGCAGAGAAAGATAAACTAAGATATGGTCTATCGTGTACCAGGCATATTTGGCTTCTGAACAGGTCAGGGTGGAAGCAGTAATATCATATCTCTCTTCATGGTGTGCGTCAGTACCATGCTTTATAACAGTGATTTCGCCCAACAGATACCTCCAGTATACTCTCAATCCCACTAAGATTAGGAAGATCGACACCGTGTCTACCATCAAGTACATTGCCAGCAATGTGGCCGGGCAAGCTTTGGCTTGGGATTTTGTGCGGGGCAACTGGAAGTACTTCAGTGAAGAGTGAGTGTCCATTCCTGGTGAAACAATGCATCCCTCGATACACAATGCAATTTTTACAAGTCACGACACATCTGCTGCTGCTTGTGTTAATTGCTCAGCAGCATTAATCTCAATCCCTCTCTACCAGTAATAAATCTTTAAAGAATGTTGTAAAAGGGGAGTCAGATGAACAAAGGTTACTTTACACACGAAAGTGTCACCACCTTTAGTCGTGATTCATTTTATTTCACAGTTGCTAGGCAGTGATTATATAGTAAACTGTAAACGTTGTAAATCAGTGCTGAGAGATGGTCATTTCCTTCTTCTACTGCAGACATGGTGGGGAGATCAAGTTCCTTGGAGATCTCATTGATGGAGTGACAGAGAGATTCTCCACAGAGTACGAGCTCCAGCAGGTGAGACTGTCCAGAATCATACTTTGAATACATACACACGGTGAAATTAGATCCACAAAATGGACCATTTTTGTATGTACTATATGTCTGAACACATGCCTCTTCTTTGTGACTCACTTTGTGTGGAATAGCTTAACAATGGGGTCTTGGGAGAGGAAACTGACAGAGGCAGACGTAACCTGCTGGCGGTTGTTAAGTCTCCCACAGCAATCCTCTACTGTGTATCCGGCCAAATGTAACACATATGTGTGTGTGTTTGTGTGTGTGTGTGTGTGTGTGTGTGTGTGTGTGTGTGTGTAGCTGAAACAGTTCCAGTACGATAGTGACCTTACTGGAGACTCCATAGGCTCAGCATCCAGGGCCCTGGAACGAGCGATTGAGAGAACACAGATCAACATTCAATGGGTGAAAGACAACAAGGACACAGTTCTGGACTGGTTCCGAAGCGAGACGAAGTAGAGCGCTTGAGACAAATTGCACAGGTCTACTTGGCCAAACACGTCGGCTTGATAGACAATGCAATTCAAAGCAGATGCAACAGTACTCTAAATGGACAACAGTACAAAAGAGTCCAATTTCATGCTGCCTGTAACTCCTGGAAAACGCTTGATGATTTTAACCCAGAAGACCTTCATAGTTCACAAAATTATGAAACTGGATAATTAATGTTAGCAAATGTTTCCAGATATTAAATCGCAGATATCTTAGACATATACTGTATGTAAATATATTTTTTTTGCCATTTTGACCAGTCCTGTTGAAATACAAATCTGCTGCTCTCTAAATTTCAGGACATCCAAGACACACCAAATGCCATATAATGAAAGATAGAGAGGGAGGGTTTGAGAGCGAGAGAGATTAATTTATTTTCATGTAATCAAACAAGCTTAATATATTCATTGACTTGGTATTTGATGACTTTGAATGAAATCACATCCAAAGGAAGCACTTGCTGCACTCAAACCGAGTGCAAAAATGAAAAAGCTCTTTCTGTCATTGTAGGGTCTTTTACTTTTCTCCCTGTTTAAACAACTTTATATGTTATTTCTTTCAAACTGTTTATATATTTATATTTGCTATATGGATATATATATTTGCTTACTGAATAAAAAGAGAAGCATGACCAACAAGTGCCTATGACAGATGATCCAGGATAAGATAGGATAGGACAGTGTACGATCTGTGATGGGAAATTCATAGCCATATGTGTGGCTTTAACATACAAACAAATAGAGACAGAGACATAAACACAAACAATGGAAACAGTCTAACTTTCAGTAGAACAAAATATCTTAACAACGAGCCTAGGATGACACTGACAGTACTGTAGCTCTACTGTGAAGGAGCATTTATTCATTTGGCCTGAGGGTCAGATCATTGCTGTTCACTCTGAGTGATATTGTAATGTGATATCCAACAAACACAGTTTCCCACTTCCCACCAACAGTACGCAA
The DNA here is from genome assembly GCF_046254945.1 of Alosa pseudoharengus. Lineage (NCBI taxonomy): Eukaryota > Metazoa > Chordata > Actinopteri > Clupeiformes > Clupeidae > Alosa > Alosa pseudoharengus. The sequence goes on from NW_027468565.1 coordinate 5,995,332, forward strand.
TATACAGTTTTTACCAGTATAGCCAGAGACTTTCTAATGAGGAGACACAGCACTCAAAAAATTCTCCATCGAAATACATGGGGCTAGTTTGTAACCGTTTACACATATCACACCCCTTCCTCGGCAAAACTGGAAAAAAAATGACAAATATCTATTTCACACCTCCTAGAGGTCATGCAATTGCTCTTATGAAATTAGTAGTTTATTTAGTAATATCCTATGAGAATTATTATATTTATTTCTAAATTTAAATGATATGGGTTTTTCATTGTACTGAGCAAGACCATATGCTGTAAACACCTTGTTTTATGTATATTCTTTGACTATTTGAGGTTTAAACAGCCATTATTACAGTGTAGTAGGCTAGAGTATTAAATCATTATCCATATTAACTTTGTACAATATAAGACATATCATATAATATATATTCATATCATTCATCATATTCCATCTCAAAAATCATTTCATAACATCAATGAAGAAACAGGATTAACTTGTGTTCTATTTGATTTCAGTTCAGTTCTCATACAATTTCAGTCTATACCCATTGTTTTCAAAGACAGTGAGATAAAGGGCCCTATTTACACGACACAAAACCCAGCGCAAAGCGCACTACACTTCACTTTTATTAAACAATGCGCCCGCCCAGGGGTGTGGCAATTACCGACATAAGATGTGGTCTGACACATTATCTAAAAATCGCTATCTTACACCATCTAAAAAGCATTACACCACTGACCAGGGAAAACCTTGTCTATAGCGAAAGGTGCATATGAAGCACATCTGAAGACGTCATTTGAACATTATTGGGGTTTATTAAGTGTTGCTTTTTACAGGCTAAGTTTTCGATGGTAACCCATTGTTAGTCAATAGTGAAAGTAATTAACTGTGTATAACTGTTTTGTCATGAGACCACGATGAAGTTAGTTTAGTTAGATGGTTTAAAGCAGTGTTTCTCAAACTTTTTCAGACCAAGGACCACTTAACCAATAAATAGAAACCTCACGGACCACCTACTGTAATAGGTGTAGCTAAAACAAAAAACAGTAGACCTACTTCAACAGTATATTACACAATAGGCATACTCACTGAACAACCTTGCTTATTGTCTTGGCACCTTGCTTATTGTGTCAGAGGATTCATATGATTTAAGCTGGCATAGGTTACATAGACGGTGTTGCAGAACTGTTTGAATTTACATACAAGTTGGTTCAATATTGCAAACAACTAATTTATATTTTATCACGTCTGCCCGCGGACCACTTGGGATAGCTTGCGGACCACCAGTGGTCCCCGCACCACACTTTGAGAAACACTGGTTTAAAGGATGTTACACCCAAAACACACCCATGACTGATTAAGAAACATAAGACCCTTTTTACACCAGGCGCCTGACTTTTGATAACAAAACCACCCTGAATGTGGACTGGACAAACCTCTAAATGTATTTAAGCTATTCGCTAGTGACCATGCATTTTAGATCACCAAAATAGTGAAAGAGTGGGTATGGTCATGAACAACTAACCAACAGCAGGATCTGCATTCACTTGCGCTCTGTGGCGAGACACATTTTCCTTGCTTGAAAGTGGCATCTATTGGGGGACAAGAAGTACACTTTATTTATAATAAATGTATTTATATTTATTTATAATGTAAACATACTATTTACATACATCAGAATAAAAATTTGCTTCATGGTTTTGTTTTTACACCATATTGAAATTTTTACCCAAATTCAGTGAAATAAATCCAAAACTTTAAGATTAGGGTTTGATGAAAATTACGTTTGAAAATAATTTGTCAAATAACAATAATTTGTCAATATAACAATTTTAAATGTAGCTAACCCATATGTACACAAAGAAATGAGCGTCACGTCACTGACCCATATGTAAGGGATAATGGACGACGCGGCGTTCGGTTCACAGAAATTAATGCACATTCTAAACCTGCCCCGACACGAAAAATTCAACAAAGCAGTGGAATAATTAGTATCAATTTACCTTTTTTTTAAATGACCTAGTCAACATGAATTCACGGTTCACTAGACAGAACAGACATAGACATTCTCATTAATTTGTTTTTATTTTTTATGTGAACCACTGTGCAGTGTCAGTGCTAGCTACCTAAACAGCTATTACCAGAGACTTTCTAATGTGGAGACACAGCACTCAAAAAATCCTTCATAGAAATGCATGGGGTTAGTTTGTAACGCCAATATGGCCGTTTCTACACATTTCCCACACCTTCTTTGGCAAAACGTCGACATGTGAATACATTGAGCCAATCATGTGGTGTGATGTGAATACATTGAGCCAATCATGGCGTGTTGTGAAGACATCGTGCCAATCATGTGTTGTCAACTCGCCGCTGTAGCAAGGTTGGTGTCGTGAAGCCTTGCGCACGCGCATTTCTGCCGAATAGGATGCCCGATGAGTGCCCAAAAATCGTTGCAATATGGCCGCCGAGTGGAGGGACTTGCCTAAAAGGACTTTGCTATTACTGCAACAGATAAATTTGAAAAAGAGAGCAGCCTCTTCGGCTCAGAAAAAGAGCATTGATGTTTCAGTTGTTATTGCTAAATGACCAAACTTACAAAAAGTAGTAAAAATAATGACGAACATCGCAGAGAAACAGCAGAATGATTAAAAGTGCAACATGTATTTTTATGGCAAAAAAATAGATCAACCATAATGTAGTTGGAACAATGAAATGGTAATGTATAATACTGCTGTGTTTTTTAATGTGCCCTAGTTCTTGTCTAAAGTTTTTATGAAGGAGGAGCTGAACAATATAATCATATAACAATTCCATTGAATGAGTGGATTTCTATGCCAGAGGCCCTCAGGAAGTATTAATAGCATTTCACACTTCAAAGTCTTATGATAACAGTTTGGGCCTTTTGCCTAGATAAAAAATTGCCATACAAGCAGTATATATTCTGATAAATATGTCTGTATCTCTGCATTCATGGAGTTCTGAGAACTCCCGATTTGTTCAATTACTGAATATAATATTATTGAGTTGTTTCAATAGTTAACAGTGCATGAAAATGCACTGTTCTGTTATCCGAAGTCTTCTTCTTCTTTCCACCAAATTTCTTAAGGTCTTGAAAAGGACACTTCACGAATGTATTTTTCGTTTAGTAATTTTTCGTAAACTTTATACTTTTTCAGATATTAACATAAATCAAGCTTATTTTTCCCCATAGACTTTGCATTGGCACTATGACATCACAATGGGATAATCAAACTGATTTGCACCTGTATCAATTGACAGCTGCTCAACTAGGCCCCCTCACAGAGCCAATTAATGACTTAGAATGCAATCAACTACACCTGTGTTCTCTCACTGACTGCAGCAACTTCAATGGAACCTCTACTCTGTGTCTCTCCATTTACATTTTTACCCACATTCAGTGAAATAAATCCAAAACTTTAAGATTAGGGTTTGATGAAAATTACGTTTGAAAATAATTTGTCAAATAACAATAATTTGTCAATATAACAATTTCAAATGTTCAAAATAACAGTTTGGGCCTTTTGCCCTAGATCAAAAATTGCCATACAAGCAGTATATATTCTGATAAATATGTCTGTATCTCTGCATTCATGGAGTTCTCAGAAGTTCTCAGAGTTCCCCACTTTCTTTCACTTCATCCATTAAACTATCTGTCTATCAACATCCATTAAAACTGTCTACCTATGCACATCTATTAATTCCCTATTAAATAATGTAACAGTTTAAACTATTCAGCTATTTAACTGTTCAGCCATTCCAACTGTCAGTGGTCATCAACTATGATTCCCGCCAACTGTTTCCTCTGCCCACAACTGTTTCCAAATAAAAGTTTGTTTTGCATTTTATGTTAATGATGTTTTGCTTTTTCATGCACTAGTAATTTCCTCAAAATTACATTTTCTAGTTGTACTTGCTGACTGTGTTTCAAATTATTTTACTGCCAACACATCAAAACAACAGAACAAATACATAGCAAAACAACGACATTCTTTTATTTCTTAAAAATATTCAGGTAACATAACAATAGCACTTTAGTATTTTAGATCCATGTTTGTTTCGCTGTTGTCATATGACTTCTTAGCATGTTTGTTCAGCTCAGTCCTCCTGAAACACAGAAACAAGCACATTTTAATGCAACGCATTAAATTACATGAGCCGTGGGAATTATTGTACCAAGTCCCATTCATAGAATAAATGCATAGTTACAGGTGTAACACCAAAATAAACATTTACAATAACCAATAGATTTTTTGGCCCCCTCAGGTGAAACACAGAATAACATTTTGCTCCTTTTATAATGGTATTATGTTCCCAAAACACCTGTAACTACATTCATTTATTCTGTGAATGGGACTTGGTACAATAGTGGTACTTTACACACTAAATGTCCATATACTTAGCTATTTCCACATAGATTTTTATGGTCCTACTAGCTACCCCACATACCATTTCAGTTGCTTGAAAATGACACAAAATACAAACACACCTTGTTTTATCATTATTGTCATGGCCTTTTGTTTTGGAGACTTCACATTTTAGGTTAACATTAAGAAAGGATGATATTTCTAGAGAAAACACTAATTGATGGCAGGTGTGTCACAATAAAGGAGTTTTGAGACCCTCAATATCACTAGGGACTTTTATAAAACCAATGGGACTGTGGTCAAATATTTTAATGATTGAATCATTCAAAGAACATGTTTGTCTTCTATTCTACAAAGTTTGGTCAGGCTAGGAATAATACTTTTTAAGATATGAATGTCCAAGCATGGCCTCCAAGATAAGGCCTTTTAGAGAGTGTAAACAATCATGGGCAAAAAGACTATGAAAACAATAGAATTGAACAAAAATATTTTACAGGTTTTACCTATGGAACCTAAACATTGTATAGACAAACTTTGAGCAAAATAACATGAGTCGGTGCTGCAACCATTTTCCTGGATTTTGTCTGATTTGACACGGAATGACTCACCAGTCAACCATGCTACCAGTAAAAAAAACATACAGGTTGCACAGCTGCAACCAAACTACTCTGCATGCAGTTCAAGCAAACAAGGGGAAAATTGCCATTTTCCTGCATTCCTCGTACCCACTCCTCGTCGTCCGCCCCGTCTCCCTGTCCTCCGGGCTTTGCCACACCCTCTCCGCCGGCTTTGTTGCCCATGATTTTATCCGTCCACGAGGCCCCAGCTGTCTCGTCTCCAGCAAAGTTGCACTTGGTAACGGTGCCCCCATTTATCTTGGCAAAGGAAACTGGGGGGGGGGGGGGGGGAGAGAGTAGAGTAGAGAGATGGAGAGAGTACACTGACTAATTTGAATCACATTCAAATCTATTTCGACTAGAGCACGCATGCACTCTTAATTGCTGAAAAGACAGAGCAGAACCATTCAACCAAATATATCCTGCAGCTAACCAGCTAACCACATATGTGGAAGTGGTACTGTGGCTGACTTTTGCAGCTTACTTCCTAAAACCCTTATTCAATCTTTGAGAGGATGTAAAGCAATTTGTTTGTCACTCACAGATAAACGGACCGTCTCCTTTGGTTTTTAGACGGATCTCCTGGCCCATTTCCATTTCTGTTTTCTCCGCCTCTGCCTCGGGTATCCAGAAAGCATAGGCCTGACTGGGGCAATGCTTTTCAGTGATTCTCACCAGCTCTGGTTTGTTGACAATGTCATTCAGATGCTCCTCAGACAGACAGTCTGTTTCTCCTTTGGCCTCCACTTCTGCGTGTCACAGAGATTCAAAGTATTTTTTAACCCCCTCAACTAGTCTTTTAGCTTTTAGCTGACTTTTAGATTTGTATCACTAGGGGATCTATGATAGACTATTTTGTCCAGTATGGTACAGTAATAAATGGACATGTCAATGATTTGCTGGATTGGGGTCAGTGTGTCTTTATAAGTCAGACAAAACAAACAGACAATGCAGATGGAGCAAAGATGTGGAAAATAATCCACACATTTTTTTTTATTTATGTTTTTTTATGTTTATGTATGGATTTATGTTTATGTTTAAAATGTTTATGTTTATGTTTAAAAACAGGACATACAATTTGACCTGCACAGCGTTTCTAGCTTAGGCAGCCACGTTGTATCCATTTAGTTGCATTAAAATAAAATACTGGTGTTAAGCAAATATATAGGGCATCATAATCATCATTCTGTCAATTTGCAATCCTCAGATCAACACTGCAACCCTATCTACCAGACTTTGGGTAGAGGTTAGCTAGGTAACTGATTATGAGGACCTGTCCTATGAGGACCTGTCCACGCTGCTGCTAAAACGAAGCCATGAGAGTTGCTGAATCCCATCTAGTTTGCAAGCGTGTTGGATTGCATGCAGCTTTCATGACAGTAAGGAAATGACTAGGTGTGACATCAACATGTTCAGTATTCCCTAAAAAGTCCCACGGCATGATATGGTTCTGGCACATCATTGTAAACAAAGCTTTGTTTATTTTGCGTCAAAGTGAACTCACTGTAGGAAGACATGAGGTAGCCTGTGTTGACTTTCTTGGTATCGCTGAAATTGGGCTCAATCTCATCTCCTTTTGCATCAAACTTTCTCCTGTGAATTCGACTAGGTTTGATGTATAAAACATTATACCGATCCTGAAAAAGCAATAATAAAAATGTTTCCAAGATATTAACAATTGAAAATGACTAGCCTAGGCTACTATAAAATAGCCTACACTTTTAAGAATATTCAGCGACCAAGACAAATATGCGGAGGGCCTAGGCCTAGACTACCTGTGAGAGTCTGACGTTGAGACGTCGCTTAAAACAATTATTCTGATAAAATAAGTCATATGACATTAATTGCATGATATAAAATGGCTCAAACAACCTTTTTACTTTGAGCGTCTGTGATTACGTGGCGTGATACATCAACGAGTTGTCCCTCCAGTATAACACCTCGACCACTGCCACAAAGAGAGAATGCAAAGTCAGTCAGTGTAAGCCCATTATCGATGATAATATCAGCAACACTGGAGCACAAATTGGTTTTGCTTTAGCCTACAGAGTGGAGTTTGTTCGTCCAGGCGTCGACAGAAAAAAACCCCGCACCACTACACTATTACCTTTGAAAAGAGGAGGGATTCCATACATTTCCAATTTTCTCATTGTGCACAGGTTTGTTCTGTAGTGATGTGTTGTGATATATCCGACTCATTATTCCGATTATTTAGACAGTTTGCAGCTACTTTCCATCGACTTCCTGGTTTTCTACGTCATTAAGGAAATACCATTCAGTCAGTGTTTTGGGCTGCTGGATACCCCCACCCTCATCCAAATATTTTCACATCACAAATGTTATATAGTTGTCTCCATTTGCATGCACACGATTTAGCGTGCCCAAAATCGCTCATATAACGTCGCCCTTGATGCGCTTTATCATCGCAGAAATGTTATTGTGCGTAATTGCCTATGTCCAATTGCTATTCATGCTAATTTTATGCATTCATCGAAACTCCTCCCCAAAGTAACATAATACATCCTAAAACATTAGGCGAGAATATACAGCTATGTTTCCTTCTCTGAGTAGTTCCACAGCATATGTTTCCTTCTACTGAAGTAGTTCCACAGTGCGAACAGGTTTGATATTCACTCCAATCATAGGCTATGCACTTTTTGTTTTCCTCTGATTAATGTGAATTTCAAACACATATAGCACATGGCACACTCAGGCTTTTGCTACATTTCCCCAGTTTCACTCACATAGCTCCATTAAATTATTCCTACAGCGTAGGCTATTATGTGGCCATATTTTTCTGATGTTAGTTTAGTTGTTAACAAAAAAATAACAGGATGTGGCATTGGTGACAGAAAAGTGTACCAAATATTCAAACATTTCCCATAACATTTATTGGTTTCACCGTTTCAATTCATGAAGCTTGTGATATGTACATTTTTGGTCCTAGACAACATTTGGCTAATTATTGTTTACTTTGGTCCCTGTAAACCACACAAGATAAATACAAACAATGGACAGGATCAAGTGGAAGAAATGCACTCTAGCTGAACTCTACATACTGGTGAGAGACCTGCTCATACATTCCAGGCACTTTATAGTTTTTTTTTCTGTCCACACAAATCACAAACACACGCACGCACGCATACACACGCGCGCACACACACACACACACACACACACACACACACACACACACACACACACACACACACATTTCATTGTCTCAGAACAATTAATAGGCCTACTGAGATAACAACTTGAAGATCAGGTCTATGCAGGGCCTCTTAAATTACTTTCAACTGACTGAGCCAGAGAGGGATTTCTCCAAACATCAACACAGCAGTTCGGAAGTTTCTTTAAAGTGTCCTTCTTTGTTTGGTGTTCTCACACTCCTCTGCGTGGTTTGCTGTTCGCCTCCTCCCAGAATTCCTTTGGGTGTTGTCAGGCGTTGCCACAGGACCAGTAGGTAATACACCCATTTCAAAATGGTTCTCTAGGGTGTCTGCCTTTCGATTTGTGGAGACAGAAAGTAGAGGGTGAAGGGTCGATTTGTGTTATATTCTGAATGATTCATATACAAACAAAATAGGGTTGGTTTGTGTGTGACATAAGGTTGACTCACTTTTGATATGCTCCAGGCAGGGTCGACGCTGTCAGGTAAAAGAGAAGGAACTTTCCCCTCTTCGTGTTTGTCTCCATGTGTCTTGTCAGTGGTAATTGTTTGTGGACTCTGCCCTGTTCCGGGAAGAGAAACTCAATATCATCAGTGTCATCCCCCTCTTGTGTTCTCAGTCATGGTACAATGGCAGTAAAATAAATTCCTTTCCTACTCAAAGAAAGTCAAATTTCTGTTTCAACCACAATACAGACCATAAATAGTTATTAAAGCGGTGATTATTTGCTCCCCTTTCTCCATAAAATGTGACCAGTTATAGTTAAGGAGAGGGCCTCACTGTTCTTTGGAAGCCGACGGACCTGGAGGCCTAGCCACACATTGCGTCTTTGACGCCAGTCTCCAGGGCTCTCCACTTCGTACAGGCGGTCCCTTTCCTCCTCATTGATTTCCAAGAACTTTTGACACACTGTGTCAGAACAAGGAAACAAGTAATGTCCATAATGTCTGAATACATAATGCCTATTATACAAGACAAAGACCTGTCATTTTTAAGAATAACCCATCTTTGCTCTTCACCTGCCCAGCATTACCTTCGTACATTCGGGCAGAAATGGGATAGCTGACACCCAGTACTTCCTCTTGAGGGAATGACAAGCAGAAATCTTCCAGCATCTGCAGGGCAAGCCCCTTCCTCCTCCAGGGTGTCCGAACAAACAAAGTGTCCAGCACGGGAAGCAAGTAGCTTTGCCCACTACATCTACTGCACAAGGTGCCTGTGCAAAGACAGCATGGATCATTGGACAAATGATAATAAAACACAGTAAAACATATGATTTAGCTGCACAACTAGCTAAACTCCAGATGAACTGAGGTGTGAAGAATAATATAACTAAAAATGTGAAATTGTGACAAAGAAAACAAACAACCGGAACAGGCCTTGCTTTGAATGGAGCCATGGTAATTACATTAGTTATCTGGCAGAGGTTATGTCTTTTTCACTAGCAAGGGTATGGCACATAGACATTCTTTCACCAACAGATGATAACGCTGAGATATACCTTTTTTCTTTATGGTATAAAATCCGACAGCTTCTCCATCCAGCCAGAAGATTTTGCCAAATTCCTCCAAAGCATGCGGTGAGAAATATATTTCTTCATCCAGAGTTCTTTCCAAAATCCCAAAAATGATCTGACTCATGACAAACAAAATGACTCTCTCCACGATTGAACTCACCTATGGAAAACCAATGACCAAATTAAAAGCACAGATGATAAAACCTCTTTCTCAGCTTTGGCAAAATAAAACAATGTAATTATACATTTATTAGCCTTACCACTACAAGTCCACATCTGGATTTGCAGGATGTCTTCATCACATCTTGTACAGACCACCACTCTTTGTGCAGGTATACTGCAACCACTGAAAGATTGAAGACATTTTCTCACACGCTGACATAACCAATCATAACATCAATGGTAACTACTGGAGTGAGTGTTTAGGTAAGTAAACACATACATACATACATACATACATACATACATACATACATAGCCTACATAAACAAACCACCCCAAATAGCTTAACCTTGAGTTGCATCTCCAGGCAAATGCAGGGCAAAAACCGAATGGGCTAGATCATCACTGAAAAGTGAGAGGCTGGCTATGTTTTCATGACACACGTCCACCTAGTAAAAGAACAACAGACATGTATACTACTGTGCGAAACAAACAAAAAATCCTTGATTACAAAAGCATTTCAATGTCCAAATGAATGAATCTTATGAAACACCTTTACTCCATGTGATAGCGTGAAAGTCTTCCTTAAACCGTTGTCCCAATATGCCATTTTCTCCTCTGACAGATCAACACAGTCTTCTTCGGGACAGTCAACAGGATATGTGATATCTGTAATAGAAGTCACTTAATATAATTAAAGGAATTTAGGGTAGGGTGCTTAGTGATAAATACTTTATAGCACTTACTGACACGAAAATTGATGTATTACAAAATGTTAAAAACCATGTAGTAAGCACGCGGAACTGGCATAGGCTTGCTTGGATATTTTTTATCTCCACAAAGTAGTCTCGGTTTTACACAGGAGACTGAGCGCGCCGTGCATGTAGTGTCCGGACTTATTAAAGCCTACCGAAAACAACAGTGCCAACAGGGTTCCAGTGAATAAAGAAGACCTTTCGACTATTGCAGAAGCTGTGAGTTATGGATAACAACTTACAGTAGGCCAGATTGTGGACTGGCTTTGAATGAACACAACAGAAAACTTTGAGTATATTTGGCAACTCCAACGCGAATGGTTTTGGACACGTCGCCCATGTTTAGTGACAGTCGGCAAAATGTACAAAACAGTATGGGCAATGACTAATGAATTCGACTAGGCTATTATCGAAACACGTCAGATTCGAAAGTGGTTCCACACCACAATTTATACGGCGAGTATTTCGGTAGCCTCTTACCGGTGATATGGTGCTGTTTGGATTCCATTTTGTTTATCAAATGTCATCGACACTGTAAACACTTTTGTTTGTGCAAGGGCTCCACCTAGTGTGAAAGATCGCAAACTAAATCAACTTTGTGCACTTTGCCTGCACTGTGCAGAAGTACATTTCGGTGCTTTAAATGCAAGGTATCACGAGGTGTTAGGGTGGGTCACTGATACAAAATACGAGGCTTAAATATGAGAATATGAGAGCAATTTTAAGGTTTTTTTGTAGCCTATTTTGCAACTGTCAGATGCTGTTTCAACTATAGATCTGTTGCAAGTAACCAAATAATGGATATTATAAACTAAGATATACAGTGAACATATTGTAATTATGTTTATTAAAACCATTTTACAGTTAAGATGTTAAATGGTTGTTCAAGTTCAGAGTAATTGAGGATGATACAGCAAGTTGCAACTTTATGATCTCTAAACTGTTAACAGCATTTAGGGACAGTTACCTTGCAACATATCAAAAATAGGTTAAAAACTCATATTCATTGAAGTTTGTTGGGCCTGTTTTGTCAATACTAACATAGCCTAAATCATCGTTTTTGTTTTTGTTGCATGTCAAAATTATTAACTTTTCAGCATGTAGATCAAACAATGTAGAATTTACTGATTTGACTGATTTGTAGAGAATCATTGTACATTAATCACTTTGTGAAGATTTTATCAATGCAATTGTGTGTTTGTATCATGAGTAAGTATCCAAAGTATCCTGATACTCCCCTGTTTGAGTGTTTTGTAGTTTCACAAAACAAAGCCTTTGCCAGGATGTCCAGAGGCAATATCCACTGTGGAATTTAAAAAAATCTTCACAGCACTTAGCACTTGAACATTTTCAGGTCGGTCAAAGTATGGCTACAGTGGAAGTTTTTTAGTCTTACTGTCACTGTCACTATAGTCACATACTGTAGCCTACCTCAAAATAGGCCAGGGCCCACTTCCCCGATAACGACGGAGACACGCTCTTAAGAGGGTTTTCTACGATTCATCTTACGATCGTTCGTTTGATTTTTCCGACTGTTTCCCGAACATGCTCGTAGCGTGAACGCGCGTGCACTGCTCTTAAGATGCTCTTAAGGGGAGCTGTCCACGTTAATAGTTCTGAAATATCCTCTGATTTGACGGTGATGTCAGGTGACTGCACGTCACACCTATAGGCCTACCATTTAAACTTCGGATCTACACATTAATTCACATCAATACGAAAATAGAAACACTTTGACATCTGCATGTAAGCATCCCAAGTAGGTTATATATACCACACAGAGACATAAATAATTGTAATTATTTTAAGATTAGATTGTTGCACCATGCAATATTTTTTCGCGGTGCCACTTAAGAACACGTTTGAAGATAAGAAAGAAGTCGAGTAAGAAAGAGAGGAAATGTGTAGGCTTAGATTTTGATGCAGTAGGCTACAGACTAAACCACATGTTGCTTTCTCTGCTTTTTACCTCATAGGCCTAATAAAATATTCACTTAGCAAAGATAAGGTCAAACTATTCTGGCAACGTCTCGTTTCATAACTTGATTGCATTTTTGTCCGCTTTTCATCACATTATTATGACCATTAAATGTAGGCTATTTTGCACGCTAAAATCTGATTCATCACAGGTAAACACAATAAAGAATGGGAACGTAAGTTGGATTATGTATTCTAAGTTGTAATTCCTCTGTATGTCCTGTTGGTGACCTCAGTGAGAAGTAGGCCTACTGTTAAGACGCTCTTAGCCGGTAACGAGTACTCTGGAGCACTCGTAGATCTACGAGTGTTTTCACGACGCTCTTAAGCTACGATGGTTTCGGGAAACAGTCGGCAAATCTTAAGACGTTCGTAAGAGGGACTTTACGACGCTCTTAGGCTTAAGATGCTTTCGGGGAAGTGGGCCCAGGTATTTCAGATCTTCATAATATTTGATACACATATAGACTGGACTCTACATACATTCATAAAAGAAAGTCTGAATTGGATGCTTTTCTTGATCTAGTATTGTGCAGAAGCTAAAGCCACTTCCTGTGGGATCTTTCAGTCAGATTTTCCATGGGGTTTTTAGTATAAAGTATCTGTTTTAAATCTTTATTTTTCACCCCAACTCAATATCATTGACACTTTGTCTTAACCTTGAAATGTAATAAACTGCTATTATTTATCAATGGGATTTAAAAAAATAAAAATAAAATTCTCAAATACAAAGTACCTCCCAACACATACACATTTACACTACTGTCAACCATTGTATTTACATTACATGGCATTGTATATTGAAACCTGTAAAAGGTAGCTTACATGCAACTGCATTTCAACAAATTTGACTTTTATAACATCTTGTGTTTCTGCACAAAAAGGTCAACAATAGAGATTCAGAGATACTGAGCTGGGGTGAAAACATTTCTCCATATTGAAACCCCCAGAAGAATACTATATAAAATGGCTCTAAGGTCTACAAAATGACAGTACCCAAGAAAAGCACCAGAGACCAGACTACAGTACCCTTCAGAATTATTGTCACCTCTGCTAAAGTTGACTAAAATCAGGTATGAAAAATAATCTGTTGGTGATTTATTCTAGTCTCACAATAAAAACAATAAGGACAAATCTAACCGTAACCTTCTTTTTGTATACATTATACCTATTTATTATATTTATTTATTATATGTATTTATTATATGTATCTTTACACTGTCTTAATGCTATGGACCCATTTGGTGTCTGAAATAAAGATTTGATTGAAACACATTTATTTTGAGAAAAAGGAAAATCTCATAAAGAAATAAATATTTTTAACAAAAACATGTCGCTCACAATTATTGGCACCCCTGCTTGTAATACCTTCTTAAACCTCCATTTGCCAGTAAAACAGTTTGTAATATTCTCCTATGACACCCCATAAGGTTGGAAAATATTAAGGAAGAAATTTAAGACCATTCGTGTTAACAAAATCTCCCCAGATCGTCCAGATTCCTAGGTCCACACGTGTGCATTCTCCTCTTTGACTCTTTGACCCCTGATCTAAACTCTGACTGAGTTTAGATCAGGGGACTGAGATGGCAATGGCTGAAGATTGATTTTGTGTTCATTAAACCATTTTTGTTTTGAGCTGGACATTTATTTTGGTTAATTGACCTGATGAATGATCCAATCATGACCCACTTTTAGTGTCTTGGCAGAGATTGACAGATTTCCTTTGAAAATGTTCAGGTTTATCCTGGGGTTCATGATACTATGCACCTTAAAGGTGCTCTAGCGATGCTGGGTAACATCACTTCTGTTGACGTTCAAACAAAACAGAAAGCTAGCTCGCTACTTCCTCCCCCTCCTTCCCGTGCAATTGAAACTCTCCTAAACGCGCATCTCGTCTGTGAATTTTGGAGCCTCGGCTGTCCAGAGATCGCGTTTTTTTACAGTGTATTCAGGACACAGGCAGCTAGCAGATGGTGATGTGATGTTTGCTGTAAGTGACATAAAATGTTTTATCCTAAAACATGCGTGGCATCGCTTAGAGCACCTTTAAGGTTCACAAGGCCTTTGGGAGTAAAACAGCATTTTCAGTATAGTCATTCCCACATAAAGTGTTTCTTGCCAAAGAGCACAATTTTCATTTAATCTGACAACAGACCACATTTCCAGACAAAGTCACTGTACCATTCAGTAACTCCTGACATTTACAATTAAAAGACTGGAAAGGTTTTTACCTGACATGCCCTCTAAATAATCTATTAGCAGTGAGGTCACTTTTGAAGATTTTTGGGGGACTTGGTGACCCCAAGATGATACCTTTTTCTGTAACTCTCCAACAGTGGTTCTTATGGAATCGCAAGATAACCATGGGTCTTTGTCCATGCATGTTTGTTTCCGTTTGATTAGAACCTTTTAATTATTGTTTTAACTGTAAATATAGGCATTTTAAAAAGTATCTAGTTTTTATAACCATTCCCTAACTTACAAATGTCAACACTCAACACACTTTTTTTATTTCAATTTAGTGTATTCTCTTGTCTCTCCGATGTTGAAAAATTACTCTGGGATTTAGCCTCTGTGTCACTTTATTTTCATACCTTAGTGAAAAAGAAAGTCATGAACTTCTGAAAGTTCACAGACACTCTGATTAACTTAAAGAAGTTGAAATTAGATAGGAAAAAGCTTCTGTTACATTTTGCATAACATTTTAGGGGTAGCATTAATTGTGGGCAATGTGTTTTTGTTCAATATATTTATTTCTTTATGACATTTTCCATTTTATTCAAAATAAATTTGCTTCGCTTCAAGGTTGGATTTTTCTCATTGTTTTCATTGTGACTCATTCAGACTCATGGAAAAGTAACAGAGGCCATTAGTTCATCTCAATGCATTCATTCCTTCCTCATAAAAAAATATTGAAACTCAGGTTGTTTTGTTAAAGCATATTGTCATTCAGTCTTTGGTAATATACTGTAGTTGAGCATTTTGTATTGCGAAAGCTTTTCTTAATTTTGTGAGGTGTTGTTATTGGTCGACAGAATTACATGAACCACATGTGCGTTTATCCTTCACTTGACAATAACACATCAAAATGCATTTTCAGATGATATTGTGCTTGCACAAGTCAGAGAAAATTATTTTTAATCTAATTGGTCTGGCATGTTACTGATGTAAATAAATCCAAGATATATCTTAACAGTTTAAAGAAAAGTTTTTTAGTTTAAAGAAAAGTTATAAATCGTGGAGTTATTGTTGTGAGACAGATTCAATCTGAGGGATTAACACCCCATTAGAGAAGTATTATGTTCATGAGAAAGATACCTGAAACCCTGCATCTCTCCTGTTCTCTCCTTTTCATGCACACATCACACAGATGTCTAATACAGTAAATGGAACAAAAGCATTTATAATCAATCGTTCAGCAAAATGAATATGCAGCACTGTACGGTATACTCTATGGTCTAGCAGTTTTACATACACTTGCAGAGTTGCCATGTCATGAAAATAGACAAAGACGATCCCTGGCCAGGGTGTCCTTTTCTTATTCACAGTCGATTGTTCACTGTATCTGGCTGTGTTTAGACATGCACCAGATCCTCACACAACCCTGAACTACTGGTGGTAAATAAAGACCCAGTGGGTCAGCTGAGCCCCCACTTGAGGGAACAATTTCACAGTAACACAACAAAGATATGCAGCTCAATTAGATCTGGTTATAAACCAAAATCCCTCAGTGGTTCCAGTCTAGTATGGTCATGCAAAAAGCTAACCCAAAGAAACAGGCGCTAGTTCCTCTTGCCATTCATTCAAAACCCATTCAAAGCCAGTGAGATAGAAACAGTCACCAAGTCACTTATTAAACACACCTAGCTAATTCAGCCTTGTTATAAATACACCAGAGACCTTGTTTTGAGCCGCCTCTGTTTGATAGTCCAGAGTGGGAAGCCTGTGTGTTCATTTTAACCCTCATTTAACCCTCTACAGCCCTCATTCCAGTGGCACACAAGAAAGACTGCTGCAGACTTCCCACTGGGACATTTCTCACATTCCTGTATTGCGGGAAAGGCCTGCTTGAACAGTTTGGTTTGTTTTTGTAATGCTCTGGGTTTATCCCTCTGAGGTATTGGTTTACAGTCAGCTGCTGGACTGTTGTAAGGTCCTTGGGATGGCAAAGTTTCCATAGCTGGACACCTGTGAGATTCACATGAGAGAAACTGTAGAACCTCCTTACTTTATTACTGTAACATCAGCCTCTCTCCCTGACCCATCCCCACAAACCTAACACTGGAGTATTGCACATCAAAGTGCATGCATTAGAAGAAATGATATATGAATTCTGATCCAGCCTAATACTATGGTTACATGTATGAAATATATACATTAAGTAATAAAATTAGGTAAAAAAATGAAGCATGGGTCTTATTTGGTCACATTTTTTGTGCAATAAAGACACTTGTGGACAATGCATAGTCTGATTTCTTAATGATGTTCTCTGGTTTGCCTCTAATCCAATCTGATTACATGACCAACCAATAGGATTAACTTAATATCTTGGACAAAACTTTCTCCTATTATAACAAATCCCTGAAATATTGAATGGCCATGCATATACTGCATGGAAAGGGAAATAAATGTGTGCTCCTGTGTGTATTTGTGATGCATTTGATATTATCACTGGCATTTGATATTATGACAGTGTGATAGTACACTCTTAAAACTAATGTGTTGAAAACAACCAAATTGCATTGTTTTTAACACATCTCTGTGTCCAGATAGGGACAATACAGTTTGTGTTGTTTCCTTTTTTATTTGTTACACAATATGTGTTGAAAACAACACAACTTGCATTGAAAACACAACTTGCTTTGTTTTTTTTAACACATCTCTGTGTCCAAATATAGGGACAAAACATTGGGATGACTCTTTACCTCTCCTATTCCCTCTGAAACCCTGCCCCATAAGTTCCAACCAATAACCAGGGATATCAACCAATCCATTTATCAGCTGTTATGGTTATGGTTATGCTGGATAACCTAAGTGACAAAAAATATAAATGAGCAATTTGGACGAAATCTAGACTGCAATGGAAGAATATCATTACAATTCTGAATACAATTACATTTTATTTTTAAAACATTTTAAATGTAAATGGATGCATAAGTCACTGATAACCATGTTGTCAAAGAGTAAGCCATAACTTACCGTTTAAGAAGTTGTCACTGTAAACTCCATCAACAAGTTGTTCTTTTTTCTCAAGTTGTAAGTAAGACCAGCGCAAACATGTGTTGACAATAGCTTTACACTAAACGAAGAGGCATTACATTGCCAGACTTATAATTTATTATAAGTTCATTCCAATTCCATACATCAACTCCATGCCTTTAGGTTTGAGCAACGTTACAATCAAGACAGCAGAGGGCGTCAACAACACACTCGTATACGACACTTTCTTGGCGTGCTGTTGTCCAATACACGCAAATTCCCACAATACACAGTTCTATTGTCTGACAATTGACCTTGCGTTAATAGCTAGTTGTTAGACCCATGAACTGGAAGATAACTTGAGAAGGCTATGTGGCAATATGAGAACTCTTGTCAAGATTAGAATGTCTTCTTAATATGTTTCAGAAGCCTATGAGCTGCAAGGTTTCTTGTCCTCAGTTTACCACACTGGTGCCATCATCCTTGATTAGCTGAGTAACAACATTACAATCACACTAACTTCAACTGTGCATACTTGGAGCATGGGTAGGCTACATTCATATTCACGCCTATGAAGTGCATGTCTATGGAAAAGGACTGACAACTTTTGTTGCATTAAACTTATAGGCCCAATGATTCAACATAAAAATGGGCTAAAACGGATATATCTTCGTGAAGTATTTGCCAAGGATGTGCAAAATTAAAAAGGTGAGAAAAATCTAGTTGCAAAATGGTAAGAGGTGTGGTCCACTCTTTATTACAATTTTGTTTTGGATTCATTCTTAAGGCTATTAATAGGCCTGTAGTGAAGCTCATAAATAATGGTGTTGTTATTGCGCACTACATACAGCCACTATTGTACCATGTGCAACACAGACACTCAAGATGAATGAATGATACGATGCACTCCACTCCGAGCATTTGAATGAAACTCCGTATCGGGTTTTCTCTCTGGTAATGTGTGTGTCATTGGCAAAGTATGCGCACACCTAAAATGTGGAACTGGGCGAGATTTCACTGCGGTTACTAGAGGTAGGCTACGCGTACAGGTGGCCTAAACGGTGGAGACACCTGACATGAAGCTTTTTCCACGAGTGTCTAAACATTTGTAGTCCAAGTTGTCAGACATACCTTGTAGGCTAGTAATGCGATTCATCATTAATGTTAGGCTATAGCCTTGATGGCGAAAATGCCTGTATTTAGGTCTGCAATGTTACTGTCACCTGAACGTAGAGCTTGACACTTTCTACAATTTAACTCTCAGGTTGCAGAAAAGTAATATTAATATATGTTTTATATGTCCTTTTAAGGCGAGACACGGCAGGTGAAAACATCGTTTTTTCATGCACTGGTCAATTTCGAGATTTTGAGCTAGTCTGTTACCTTAGCATGTATTCTATCACACTACTACAACAAAAAAGTCCGATTTACACATTTAGGTGTTTATTTCATTATATTGTGTCTACTCGCGCCTGTATATTTATCCTAAATTCAGCAAAAGTTAGCATTCTAACCTTGCATGCACTCCCGCGACTGTGACCCAAAACATATCGTGTGTAGTACCGTTGGAAAGCTTTGTTTTTCCTGTATCACGCTATGTGATCCATATATGGACACTTCCTTTGTATCAGCAACCAATCGCGAAAGTTCAAAGACGAGTCTAGGCTGAGAACGGAATCTCATTGGCTGTCTTTCAAGGCTGTTTTCTCAAAACGAGTTTCCGCTCCCACTCTGAGCAAGGAAACTCCACTTCAGAAGCACTTACATACACCAAACTTTCTAGACTTATGCCTAACTATATTTCGAAGATATTTACAGAGGGGTTTGTTGATATATTATTCCTAGCCTGACTTACATGACATTTTATGCCTAAAAACATGGCAAAAATCGATTTTTTAGGGCTATTGACATTATATTCTGATTTACAGGATAACTAAAATAGATATTCATTAATCCCTCTGTAAATTTTTCAACATCTATTATCTGAATACAATGAAAACATAATTTTGAACCTGGCTGTATCCAATGCTCAGGTTTCTTGTTTTAAAATGTATGCAAATTAGCGCATATTTAATGAGATAATGCCTAATTTGCATATGTAAACATTAAATTACAGAAAACTTGTAATACATTTTTTTCTCATATTAATGTAAGTAATCAACTGGGTAAGTTTCATAGTGATATCTGCTTGTTAAAAATGTTACCCTATTCACCTGTAGTGTCTCGCCTTAATAGCTTAAAAGAAGAATAACAAAGCATCACATTTGAATGAAGGTTAAGTTGTACCAATTACAGTAACATAAATCTTACAGAGGTGTGAGACGCAATATATGCATTAAGCCTACAGCAGCAAGTGCATTCATGCTTTTAGTGACGGTATCTGCGCAGAAAAAAATACGCGTGATCCATACGATGCTAAGAAATTGCGCTTCAAAATTCAAAATAGGCTACTTCCCTTTGGGGATGAAGAATCCTGGTATCGCCAAATGGCGTAGAATGTCAGAGAGAAGGTAGCCTCCGTGTAATGGGGTTTACACTGATGCAGCTTAATAAAACAAAACAAAAAATCAGTAGGCTGGTTTATATTTGTTTATTAGTATGTCAGGGAAAAAGTTACGACAAGATGCGTAATGAACAACCTATTCAACGTACTTGTGATGCATAGAGGCATATTTGTCAGTTAATTTTTTAGTGCGGTTGAATGTCTAAACCAAACGTTTTGGAAAGGAGGTTCACATAGCCAAGGGCAGACGACATGAGTTGTCTTCTAATAAGCAACGCTGTTATCAATATGGGCTTCCTGTTTTGTCCTTTGATGGGGTGGTTGTTTGCCCGTTTCTTTACAAGGTGCACACATTAACTCATGTTCTTCCATCATATCCAGTTTCTGGGAAGAAGCCTATAAGCCACTAAATGTTGCATTATGCCCGCGTCACTCACTTGGTTACAACATGGCCTAACTTTAGGTAGAAATGGGGTCTTTAGGATAAATCATTATCAAATGTAGGCTGTCACATTGTGACTATTTAGAGCGTTTGAAATAACTCAGTTAAAGCAAAAATGTTATACTAAAAGTCAGTAACGTCTGCCAAGATGTTTTGGTATGGCAAGGGAAATATAAATAGCATCTTAAAATGACAGAGCCATGATCCACTCCGTCTTTTCCTCCTCACTTACTCACATAGCATTATGTGTGTTTGTGTGTGAGAAAAGCGGAGTCTTGTTTACGGCGGTGATTCTACGGAGCAGAGACCGACATAGGAGGCTGGCTTACCGGAGCACTGCAGTTCGGACCTGCGAAGACAGTTAAGAAAATCTAACCAATCAAGAAGTTTCAACATTTCAACCACTGATTCCCGATTTGTATGTCCCTAAGTACCAGAGCTTAGAGTACCTCTGCTTTTGCGCGTCAGGAGAGGACTATTCCCTCAGCAAAACACATCGACCGTGAGAGCGAGTGAAGACAGACAGCAAGAGGGAGGAGGGATAAACGGGGGGTGCAGTTGGTGAAACCATTTTAGTCCTGGCGGATATTTTGGATCGAGCCCTGCTGTCGGAGAGGCGCATTGAAACGGGGGGCTGCGTTTTCATTCATATCCTCACCATCACCATCGGCTGGTTCTGACCTTAAGATTTCCCCTCTAAGGCCTCAGTAGCCTTGTTCTCTAGAATACAAGGAATTGGGAAACACATATGTTGTAGCCTGTTCTTTATCGGGTGTCTCAGTGGAGGAGCTTTTATTCTGTTAGCCGTTCAGCTAGTGTTCGTGTCTCTTGTGCTTTTTCAAGACATGGAGGCTGAAGATGCGGATTACTATCATTCAAGTGGATTTCATGGCTCGATTTTTTTAACGGCCTTGAACAAATCGTTGTTTTGTTGGCAGGAATAATGACATGTTTTGGATGATTTGTGAAAAGTCGTTTTAGGAAAAAAACTGTTTTTGTTTATTATCACTGTTTCCCTTTTGGGAACGCGAAATTTGGTCAACCATTCCATCAAGATCGGACTGCTTTCTAGCGATCTGAAACAACACTGTGAGGTTATCACTTTTTTTGTGGACTGACGACAAGTGATACCGTTCCTACAAAATTGGAGGAACAAGCCCCTTTTCAATTACTCTTAATATTACTTGTAAGGATATAATTTCAACAGGAATGAAATCTGGAATAGAACGGGATAAATTGACCTTATTTTGGGGTCTTTTACTGTCTGTTTCTACGCTCTGCATGTGGCCCGCCAGTGGAGAAAGTAAGTGAATGTATTCGCTCAGTTATGCTTGTTGTTGTTTATATCAGTTATTGTGCTTGGATTTCACAGTAGACCCATACGTCAATCAAAAGATTGACTTATCCTATAGGTGTTTAAAGCACGTGGGTATTATAGTCGCCCTTTACAGGTTGACAGATAGCCTAGACGTATACCTTTGATTTCTAAGTTTTTCCATTCATTTTAAACGGAAAATGGACGCTGAGTATAGCCTGGGCTATCTAATTAATTTAGTTCGATAAGCCTTGTGTTAGTTGGTCTATGAGCCTGAATGCAATAGCCTACACAGAATGGCAAAGAAAAATGTGTCTTGGTTTATATCCTTGCTTGAATTTCCAAGACAACAGACACGCTGTGAAGATTGGACTATCCGTTATACTATGGTTTACATTCAAGCAACAGAACAAATGAATAAAACGATATCATGATGCTGACTTAACGAGTGACTTATGATGCTCTTCCAACACTGATGACGTGTAGGCTACGTCTGTCATGGAAAATAGGCTAGGTAACATCGTATTAATGAGAAGGCTACCATTCGCCACTGTTAAACTGTCCTTATGGTTGGACAAAATGTTTTGCTTTTTGCACCAATCCATAACCTAACGCTGATGAAAAGCCGCAGACACTCAAAGCCACATGCACAAGACATGAAATGAGCATTCTGTAACTAGATAGCGCTATTTCATCACAAATATTGTTGTATATGACTGCCTATTAATTATATAGGCATAGGCTATTTTAAATGCTTAATATGTCGGACCACCTCTCACAGAAGGCATATAACTCACTTAGTTAAATGTAATCAGCGAAGAGTGGCTTGAGCGTTTGGTGGCGACGGGGTCTGTAGAGAATTGTTCTTTGCGTCACGGAGAAAGCTAGGCTACTCTAACTTAACCATGTGGCCATAGTATCGGCCTGAGGCAATGTTTTTGTAACCGTTTCCGAGAAATTCGTCGCATAACCCATGTCTGAAAAGCTACATTCCATCAGCAGAAATTCAGTCGTTTACAGCTTGCTGTTTTCAAGCTGTAGGTCCCAGGGAGATCTCAGGCAGAGATCTGTGGTTGGCTGCGTGCTTACAAATCACACATCCTTCTAAATTGTTCCTTAATTAGAAGGTGGCGTCAACAAAATGACTCAAATGGTTTCGGGAAATCAGAATTTGGATGCCAAAAAGATAGACATTATGGAGAAAACAAATAGGCTAGAGTTAAGAGTGGGTGAGTGTAGCCTTCGAGGAAGTTTTTAAAGCAGCAAATCGTGTTTCTCCATTGGGAAGATGTAGCCTGTTAGACCCGAGAAGACTAAAATCTAAATCTAAATTAGGCTACCTATAAATGTGCAAGATCCTGTCATCATGATAGAACTAATATTCATTTATTCAAGTGAAGTCATATGCAGTAGGCTAGCCAAGGTGTGTCACAGAATTAACTAATCCATTTTCATCTTTTCTTAACAAAACACTGATGCTGGGTCTTAAATACAGCAAAATAGATTTTGAAGCCCATTGTAAAACATCGCAAACACAGACTGTCTATACTGGCCAATAAATAAGATGGGTGATTTAGTCAACACTTCAAAAACTTGAAAACTATGGTCTTGTTTTCTTGAGAAGCAATGCAAGAGCAGACTATGATCAAGACCCGGCTTCACATATGCGATCAAAACGATTTCCAATGTCAGCATCCATTCAACTGTATAATTGTGACAGTTGCTTTATATCCTCTTCAACTAAAGATAAGATTTAGGCTTAGTTGAGGAGGGATATTTGTGTATCAACAGGCTGACTAGTAGTTGCTGGGCCAGCACAGTCATGAGGTGAGCTTGTAAGGGATGTTTGATGACTGCCACTAAGTCACTGATTCATGCCTCTATAAGATAGGATATGAATCGGCCACTTTGTTCTTAGTTTAACTTTTTCCAAACATTAACATTTGTAGGGCAACATTACCTGATGTTAAGACTGCTTGAGTTATTGTTTTGGATACATTCTTTCTATATGGAATTCATTGTGAAAGTTTTTTCTCTCTTCTCTTCTTTTTGATTTTGGTCAACAATTTGCAACTCGCATATTAATTTGCTGCTATTCTTATTTGTCTTACCATATGTCTTGGGATTTTCTGACATTTGCATCGGTGAGGATAAATGACTCACTGGCTGGTATTGTCTAGGCTACTTTTCTACAGATGTCTGTTTGAAGAAGTTGTGGTGTTTTCTGTCAGTGACTGAGGTGGAGGAGGGAATTGTTGTTTTTCTTCTGTCCCTCTTTGTTTCAGCATTGAGTTAATTGATTCTGAATGAGACTGTGAGTGTGCTGCCGGTAGTGGCCATTGATGTGTTGGTTGTCTGTGCGGGATGTTTTTGTGTGGAGTGTCTGAGGGGGAGAACGTTGTGCTGAGGTGATCCTCACAAGAAAAATGGACCAAGCCGAGTCCTGTATTTGCATGCCAAAAGGAGAGAGACTCAATTCAAAACCATTGACCACTGCGGCCAGTCATATATGTCCCCTGCCCAGTGGCAGTGTCTCGGTGACCTTTCCTCAACACCCCACTGAGAGCAGGACCCCCAGTATGGGACACAATGAGCAAATAGGTGGGGGTAGCCGAGTCTTGCCATCATTCCATAGATAATAAGGGTCTTCTAAATAAAAGAGAAAAATTACTTGCTGCTGGAACCAAACCTGATTCAGTTTCCAAAGCTTCCCATTTAGAACTTGTAATGATATTTAATGATATTTAACATTATTTTTCATCACCCACAGAAGAGTAGGCCATTTGACTTGGAATTCCATTGTTTAGAATGCTTGGTAAAGAAGTAAACATGCCTGAAGCACTTGCTGAGGAACAACTCTCAATTTACCAACCAAACAATGGGTCAAGTGCCATATGTCTATATGGATAGAGCCATGTGGTTTATTCAGACCTGGTTAAACAGGAAATAAAATAGATATTTGCGTTAAGCACAATGCATCACAGGGAGGCTTACATTGACGGGTGCTCTGACTAAAATCAAGGCATCTGTTGTCTAAAATGGGAAGACCCCAGAGTACATATTATGAATTTAAACAGGAGGTGGCATTATTAAACATTTGTTCCATCCTGATTGTGTTTCTCTGATTGGTAATGTCAGCCTGTATAGATCATGGCTCCGTTTCTTCAGAGTGAAGGAAGTCCAGGAAGGTTGAGAGGACCTAAACACATGATGATACGGAGGAACGTCTTTTATTTGTGGTTGGGGCACAATGCAATCTAATTTGACGTTATTGAATTGAACTTAGTAATATTATATATGGCATAATTATCACTCACATGTTCTTGGTTTTATTGCTAGAAATTGAAAATTGTTAAGTTGATTGTTGAAAAAAAAAATTTGATTTGAAACATTTTTAAACATCTACAGTATAGGCCCTATTAGACGTCCTACAGTGCAAAATTCCCAGGATAAAAACTAAGCTAGCTGAATGAATGGTCCTGCTCTTTAGTCTCTTACACTGCCTTTTCACCCCATTCGTTTTAATAATCTGGTCAGGCTAATAAAATGTAATTAAATCTTCTTTCATGTTCACCACAGTAAACTTTCCATGCCATAGCTTCCAAGTGTACAGCAAACAAGACTCCACGGTTCATTGAGAGAGAGAGAGAGAGAGAGAGAGAGAGAGAGAGAGAGAGAGCGTAGAAACTCTGAGGTTTGAAAATAGTACATATAAAAATACATTCAGTGAGGGGAAACAGACATGGTTTTGTTGATTGGAAGAGTGGAGAGTTTGTGAACGGTTTTATTGGACCTTCGCTGTTCACACGGGCGGTCGCTGGGCCCTGGGCGGCCTCTTGCTGCAGAGAGAGTGTCTCCTCTGTAGCTGTAGTGTGAGCTAAGGCAGCAGAGAATGAGGAGTTAAGGACACTCACTCAGCCACACACACCACACACACACATACACACACACTCATGTAGTGTCACATGTGCACCAAGAGATGTATATCATTACACAAACACACATACACAACACACACACACACACACACACACACACACACACACACACACACACAAAACATTCATTGCTTAACGTGCGAGGGAGGGTAAGCGTATTTCGCTGATCTCTGTGGAGGAACCTGCAGCTGTGTGTCTCATCCCTCCTCATCTCTCTCTCTCTCTCTTGCTTCCCCTTTCTCATTTACTAATATGTGGCGTGCACATCTCCCTGTGCACCAGCCATCAAGCCTGGGTGCTGTCGTGCCTTTGCACCCCAGTGCTGTCCACGTCCCACGATTGCCTGAGTGCTGGACACCACGCTGCCCCACGCTAGCGCCAATGACTCCTTCTCAGTCTCCTTTTTGCCAGGAGAGAAAGTGTGTCAGCAGCATTGCTCGCTGACGCCTCTGTGTGTGTGTGCGTGCGCGCGCGTAAGTGGCTGTCGTCGATGACGACACACATGCTGCCCTCACGACTCTCGCAAGCTGCCAGATGGGGTCTGTGACGTCACGTCCAATCGCGGCCAAGCTTGGGGGACCTGCCTTCATCATCGTCTCCTGTAGCAGTGCTGGCTATATGAGCAGGATTAGCTTAATGTCTCCTTTTGCTGCCTGACAAATGATGCATAACATGAAAGAGCAGGCAGCTTGTGCTAGAGATAATCCCTACCTGATATTTTCTCATTGTGCAGATGAAAAAGGTTAAAATAGTTCATTGACAACAAGAGAGCCTCTGTGTCTGCTTGTTTCCTCTTACTACCATTTGTATCTCTGCATCAAAATGGAAGTGTTTTTTTAATAGTTCATAAGCCTATCGTAACATTGTAATTATAATCAGCTGCCTGAACACAACTTATGTAAAGCATTTTGAGAAATCCACTCCAACTTAGTGAAGGTGGTAATGATATTTCTGTGTTCAGACATTCCTTAGGAAGGTGGTTCTAAAATATGATCACAGCGTATTAGATAGAAGTTGTCTATTAGTCAAGTTTAAAGCCGAATGCATATGAAATTTCTCATGTGTTGTATTGTAAGTCAGCAGTTGGAAAGGCATGTTTGCAATAATTAACACTATGTTTTATGAGAAAGAGCTGGACAGAAAATCCTGAAAATCAAGATAAAAATTCATCAACACTCGCATGTTGTTTTGATGTGTCACAGATATCAACATGTTCACACCCCTTCATGGCAAATGCAGCTCTGGGAGTTATGGTAAGGTACTGCTGTGAGCGAGTCTGAATGCTTGCCATAGATGAGTGGAGTGTGTCATTGCCAGCTGGGCTCTTGACACTTGAGCTGAGACCTTTTTGAGGCACTGGAGCGCTTGTCCAGGAAGCGCCGAAGCACCAGCCTTGTAGGCAGATGACTTCCAGCATGCCGGGGATTAAGCTTAGTGGAGGTAGCAGGTGTCAGAGGGTGGGGGTGGACGTTAGGCACGGGAAGAGGGAGAGGGGGTGGGTGCGGGGGGTTAGAGTGACCAGTGCTGCTTCTCCTCCTGCTGTTTCTCTGACCGCTGCAGAGTTGAGCTGATTGCTGTCTGCTGAAGACTTGCTGAATACGGGTGCAGGGGAAGCAAATGGAGGCTACTGATGTTGGCTCCCAGGGACCTTTGCTGTAGTTTTCACAAGGAAAGAGACAGCAAAAATTGGTGTTGGGTTGTTGAGCTGTGAGATGTCAATCCAAGTTGTGCACTGGGTTGTATCACATCACGATCCTAAAAAAAAACAATGGAAAAGTAATGCTTCCTGTGCCGGAACAGATTTACAGCAGTTTGCTGTGAAAACTCCGGAAAACCGTTGCAATTATGTCCCTGTTTCCGAGAATGGTCCCTTATTAATGGACGGCAAAATGGTTCCAGTAACCTCTGATAAACTGGCCACAATATACTGTCCCAAAGGACTTAACGGGCCTTGATGTTGGTGACTGACTCCCTTAAACATGTCAATCAGTCATAAACTAGTTCTTGTATAGGAGAAGAGTTTTAAATGACTTACCCTGATATAGTCACAACAGTGAGACTGCTCATTTAGAGACTATATATCATGAAAGCAATGTTTTGTTAGCTATTTTGTCTTTTGTAATTGTAATAAAGCTAAATGTTCTCTCTGGGAGGCAGCTAGATTGTGTTCCATTAATACGTTCTTTACACCTTTTGTATGTTTTACCTGACAACAGCTTCATGGAGATTGGTGTATATAACACACCAATCCAGATAAGCATGTTTGTAGTTAGACAAATTTGAATATGACCTTATGAAGGACACTGGAAAAAAGACTTTTATGCCTGTGATTTAGCATGCTATTTTACTTAAAGGAAAATTCCGGTTTTTAGCACTTTAAGGCCCTTTTCTGGTTTGTTTTGGATGAACTAGAGTGGTGGACACCGACATTTTGACGATTGGTCCTGTCTCGACTTTTCTGACCCGTTTTGAATCGCCTTTGACTGCTGGGTGGCTGCCAACAGGCATACTGTAGTAGGCTACTCAAACATGTCCTAAAACCACCCTTAACGTTCGTTTTAAAAACTGCAAATCACCGAGTGGTTAGTGGTGTTCGTTGATGTTCCAAAACAAGTAGCATAGCGAAATACAGTTTCTGTCGTGTTTTATTTGCCATTTTGTAAAATCCCATTGATTTCTGTTGGAAGACTCATTGCATGTTGATATTACTGCGCCACCATCTATGCTTCAGGTTCAAATATTGAGCGGAAGTTTATACAGGGTTGTGAGGTGTCTGAATAAATAGTTCCACAATAGGCCTAGCAAATAAGACGGCTGGAAATCATACATTGCGCCTATATATTTGCTTTTAATAGTCAACAAACTCCACTAATCACTCGGTGAGTTGCACAGTTTTGAAAACGAACGTTAAGGGTTGTTTTAGGACATGTTTGAGTAGCCTACAGTATGCCTGTTTGCAGCCACCCTGAGCAGTCAAAGGCGATTCAAAACGAGTCAGAAAAGTCGAGACAGGACCAATCGTCAAAATGTTGGTGTCCACCACTCTAGTTCATCCAAAACAAACCAGAAAAGGGCCTTAAAGTGCTAAAAACCGCAATTTTCCTTTAATTAATTAAGGCATCAATTACTTAAGGTCACTTAAGAAACTGCATTGTTGAGTTTGACTACAGTAACTTAAATTATTATATTATTCTTTTTAGATGGATTGTTGTACTCAGAGCCTCATGTCGTTAACTCTGAGCTCTATGGCGACAAAGAATGGCATTCTGGTGGAAGGTCAGGCCAAGGTTATCAGTGGTAAACACTGGGAATGGAATGGACCAGATAGGGCTGCTCATACATTGGTGTGAAACTCAGTGGAGAAGGAAGAGGCTGCTATTTGGGTTATGCTTGGCTGCGTATGAGTGGGAAATGGCTGCATCTAGGTGACCTATTGTTCCTCAGGCATTTGAACATTGTGTGCTTTGTTTCACACTCCTGCCAGTGCAGTATAGCTTCATGTAACTCATGTCAGGTTTTTGGACATTACAGATAAATTGTTATTGGTATTGGTGAGTTTTATTTCCGTGAGGACATGACTGGATTTTAGGAAGGCTGTAATATCATAGTTACTTTACCCTTTTCTGACTTCACACAGCTTATATTTTGCTTGCAATCTGATTAGTGATCATGCCTAGATTCTCATGCCTAGTTGTTATTTTTGTCACCTTTTGTCACCTTCCCCAAGAAGGTTATGCTTTGAAGGTGGTTTGTCTGTTTCGCTTTTGTTAATGTTGCGACATATGGCATTTGGCCTTGACGGATGTCTGCTCTTTGGGTGCCTCTCCAGTTATGGCTGTTATTATTCTTCCTCTGACAGACATATTTGGGTTATCTTCATGAAGCTCTGCCAACATTGAATACTTATCAGCAAAGTATACTAACCCAGCTGGCCTTGATTCCCAAGGTCACATTTGTAACACTGCCATGTTTCACTTTGCAGCACCACCACTACCATTACAAAAAGTGAATGACAGGAGACATGTTGTGTTGTTGTGTCTAGTTAGCAACAAATACAAAAGCACAACAATAGAAAATGGCAAACATGAATTCCATTAGTTTTCTCTGTTTGGAGGCAAAACAAAATGATGTCTGAGTTTTTCATATCTGTTCAAAGTAATGTTGTTTTTTTATGTTGTCATCATCACATTACACACTTGCTTTGTACATGTGTTGGCTTGAAGGCAGTGGCTGGAGATGTGTTAAGAGAGAAAAAGGCACGACTTCCACTCCTGGAGTCAAGGCTTTCATGTAGGCTGGGGATGAGCTTTGCTTGTCCCCTGAGGGCTACCATAGTCACACGGTCTGGAAGTGATTTTCTGGTGGAGCTGTCAAAGACTGAAGGTGGGGAGAGAGTGGCACACCTTGTAGTGTAACTGACAGGACCTCTGTGTACAGAACACCCCGGCCCTCCAGACGTCTAGCCAAAGATCAGACGGAGAGGTGAAAGATAAAGACTAGGGGGTGAACTGTCAGGAGACCTGGAACTGCCGTTGCAGTTTGCCACAGTAATTTATATACAGAAGAAAATTATTTTTTCCCCTTTCCTGGCTTAGACCAAAGAATTCAGATGTTTACTTCATCCGGCCTATTCTCTCTCTCTTTCTCTCTCTCTCTCTCTTTCTTTCTCTCTCTCTCTTAACTAATGCCATGAAC
The DNA here is from genome assembly GCF_046254945.1 of Alosa pseudoharengus. NCBI lineage: Eukaryota > Metazoa > Chordata > Actinopteri > Clupeiformes > Clupeidae > Alosa > Alosa pseudoharengus. Next base: position 6,026,009 of record NW_027468565.1, read on the forward strand.
TGAATAGTTATTTTCATAACTTTGCATTATCCTCTTCTTCCTTTTTCATTCATGCAATCACAGATAGTCATGTCTGACAGACATCCTATCTCTTGCTCTTGCTCTCTCTCTTTTTCATTCTCTCTCTCTAAACTTCCTCTGCCAGACTGTAGACTGTCTGATTTTGTTAATGGATCCGACAGGAACTGAGGACTAGAGTTTCTCTTTACCAACAAACAAATTAGTCTTTGTGTTTGAGTATGTCCAACCCCCCCCCCCCCCCCCCCCCCCCCCATACACACACACACTCACACACTGCTGGAAGAGCAAGAGCAGAGAGACAGAGTTCTTCATGAAACAAAAGAGACATGCAGCTCAGTAGCTCCAGAACTGCAGCCCCAGGGCATTTGAGATGATCAGTGAAGTGGCCCTGGGGGTAGTGGGGGTAGCTGTTGGCAAATACAATTTTTCTCAAGGAGCTAATCGTGTTGGTTTCTAAGTTTGGAGAGCCGCACACTGCTGACTGGAAGCAAATGAGAGCCATTCATCTCAATAAACAATGCACTTACTATTTTGGTAGAGGTGTTGGAACAGGGAGGACCTTTTAAGTGGATTTATATAGCCAGACACACATTCATTGTTATGCAGTTGTGTGTGTGTGTGTGTCTGTGTGTGCATGTGTGTGTGCGTGCGTGTGTGTGTGTGTGTGTGTGTGTGTGTGTGTATGTAAGAGAGAGAGAGACAGAGAAAGAGTGTTTGAACATGGGAGTGAGCAAGCACATCTTATTATGAGTTGCACAAAGACATCCACGTAAATAAACCATTCAAATTCCCATATCTGTGTTTCTCTGATTGTTCTCAACACATGTCTCTTGAGGATCATCTGTGGAGGGGGTTTTGTTGTTGCCACAGTGGCTCACATGCATGCTACTAATTTCTGTGGCTAGCTGGGGCTTTGTGCCCTGATGCTATGTGTGAGTGGTGCTGTTTTGTGTCCTGTTATCCTTTTTGACTGTTGCACGGGCCCCAAGCCGTTTGGACCAGGGGTGGTACTGATGTGTGAGTGTGTGTGTGTGTAGGGGGGGGTGGTTAGGCCTGTGTGTGTCTCATGATGACTTCGTGACTAGGAGCCGGTGCGAGAGTAAGCCACTCTAAGACCTTAAAAGGTTTAGGCAAAGGAGCTCATATGTCAAAACGCTCCTGCGATGCGTCATCCCTTGTCTCAGAACTCATCTCTGCCGCCACGGTGAGCCTGTGGTGGTGGAAAGTTAGCCTGTGATCTTCATTGTCTGAATGTTAGATTAGTGGTGACTGCTATTACCTGTACCTCCTCTCTCTGCTGTTGTAGAGAAGGCAGGGGAACAGAACTCAAATGAGCAACTCTCCTCTGGCTTGGGTGCCTTGTTAACACTAGAACCATGTGTTGTCACCACGTACATTTTCAAAGATTTCAAAATCTAGTTATTCAGCAACTCTTGTTTTTCTTTTCTTTCCTTTTCTTTTCTGTGTTTGTCTTACTTTTTTGCACTCTGGTGCAGTCATCTTGTTTACCACTCCCCTAGAGCCACATTTGCCATTCATGAGTCCATCCATGCCAGTCTCATGCAGACGCGGTGTACCTTAGCCCTTTCAGCGGGACTCATTGTTCAGGTCCCTCCACCTCACGTAACCTAGCGGAGGTATCGCTTACACACCGACGATAGTGTTTCCGAGAGGGGCCCCTGGCCATTAACTGTTTATTATTGCTCTTACTCAGACGATGACAGGGAGATGCTACTTGCTAACCCACTTCCCCAGTTTTCCCTTCTAGCTCGGCCCCCTGATCGTAAAAAAGCAGTTTAAAAAAAAAACCCACATATATACGTTTGCACAGATGCATATCCGCACACACACACACACAGACACACACACACACACACACACACACACACACACACACACACACACACACACACAGTACACACACACACGCACACACACACACATGAAAACACACATGTAAACACACACACCTCACACATGAAAACACACATACACACACACATACACACACACACACACACACACACACACACACACACACACACACACACACACACACACACACACACACACACACACACACACACACAGAAAACACACATGTAAACACACACACACACACACACCTCACACATGAAATCACACACACACACACACACACACCCACACACACACACACACCACACACATGAAAACACACACACACACACACACACACACACACACACACACACACACACACACACACACACACACACGTACACACAATAAGGCTTAACCTTAAGCTGTGGGTTCTTAGCCCTGTTGTTGTCTCCTTGTTGTTGTTCCCCTCGGGATGGAACGGCCTTCTTTTCTGATAAACCCTCAGGGCATGTGGGGTGAAGCCTCTGCCACCCGCATTAGCTGCAGGCTGTAGGCTCAGAGCGGCCCACCAAAACATACTTCTCTCAGTGTGAGAGAGAGAGAGAAAGGGAGAGAGAGAGAGAGAAAGTGAGATAGAGAGAGAGAGAGAGAGAGAGAGAGAGAGAGAGAGAGAGAGAGAGAGAGAGAGCCTCCAGTGAAGCAAAAAGTCAAACTGTCCTGGGATGCCCTCGCTGATGTGGCGGCCAGCTCCTTAGCCATTGTAAGGATGCGGTCCGTATCATTTGTTGTCACTTGGAACATCATCATGTCATCACAAAAAAAACACAGACGCGAGAAAAACAAGCGTGACAAAAACAACAATGAGCTCCCTCTTGGGAGTGCACTAAACCATGGCCTGAATTCAGTTGTGGGATTCTCTGTGAGGGCCTGGTAGCATCAGATAGCGCAGTAGTAACACATGAGATTATGCCCCACGGGGCTCTCTGGGAGCGAACAGCAAACTTGTTTAGCAGTGTCACAGATACTTGGGACAAATCAGCCAGGCTGGCTCGTAGATATGGGTTGGCAATGGTGGCTTAACCTCACAATGAGTAGATTTGTATTCTTCTCAATTCTTCTGGAAAACAGTGAGTGTGGCTGACAGTGTAACTTCATGTAACTTTTCACCACTTCAGCCTCTGGTTGAATGAGGAAAAAACATTTGGCAGCATTACAATCATCTTTGTTGTCTCTCTTGCTCTTTCAACTGTAACACTATCATCTTTGGACGAGGACAGAAAAGATAGGTCTAAATATGTAATGTACAGTTTTACAACCTTGCTGCTTGATGCAAATTGGTTGTTTTGTATTAATTTTCTGACTTCAAACTAATTTCACTCTCTTTTTCTGTCCTGTTTTCTCTCTCTCCCTCTCTTTCTCTCCCCATTCTAGTCTGTGGTCTGAACGTCGACATCCGCAATGACATCCGCGAGTTCACACGGCTACTGGAGAACTGCACGGTGGTGGAGGGCTACCTGCAGATCCTGCTCATCGGCGACAAGACCAACCACCTCAATCAGGAGGTCTTCCGAACGCTCAGCTTCCCCAAGCTCACCGTCATCACCGACTACCTGCTGCTCTTCCGCGTCTCGGGCCTGGACAGCCTCAGCACGCTCTTCCCCAACCTCAGCGTCATCCGCGGCCGCAACCTCTTCTACAACTATGCGCTGGTCATCTTCGAGATGACCAGCCTCAAGGACATCGGCCTGTACAGCCTGCGGAACATCACGCGCGGCGCCATCCTGATCGAGAAGAACCCCGAGCTGTGCTATCTGAACTCGGTGGATTGGTCGCTCATCATGGACAACAACAACAACTTCATCGTGGGCAACAAGCAGACGACGGAGTGTGGCGACGTGTGCCCGGGTATCATGGATGGACAGCCTGAGTGCATCAAGACTAGCTTCAATGACCACTACAGCCACCGCTGCTGGACGGCCAACCACTGTCAGAAAGGTAAGCAGGTGCTCTTAGTACTGTTTGGAAAGTTTGCAAAGAGCCAGCCAACCCAGAGAAGTATCCATCCACTGGTGACTGGTTGGGTTCAGCTGATGCTGGCTCCTTCCACACTGAAGTTGTTCTGGTTCTAAGTTTGCCTCCAGGCCAGCAGGTTTAGTTCTTCTGACATGATCTTGTTTGAGGAACAGTTGTTTTAAAATGCTCGATTTGGGATGGGTGTCTGCTGTTAAGCTTGGGGGTGCTTTGGCTTTGTTTTCAAAGATTCAGCTGTGACAAGCAGGAGCAGGACAGAGTGCTGGTTTCACGTGATGAAGCCATAGTAGTCTACAGAAAACGAGTATTTGGACAACTGCAAAATAGCTTTCTGTGCTACATAGGGATTCCTCAGGATTTAATTGGTCTGAGACACATTAGGGAACAGGGTAGACTGTTTTGGTGTGTGAATGTGTGTGTGTGTGTGTGTGTGTGTGTGTGTGTGTGTGCTTCTGCGTATGTAATAAAAGCCTGGCGTCTCTGTTTGGTACTGAGAGCTTTGGAGAGTCAGCCAGGCAGGACCCATCATGTAAATATTGAGTTAGTCTTATCTGCTCTCACAGCGCGCACTGAATGAGTTTACGGGCGGCGCAATTAATTAAGGCCTTTATGGCAACAACAGACAGTTTCAGGTAGAGCTTTCATCTTATCGGCCCCCAAAGGAAAAAGCAAAACATAATCGCCCTCGAAAAAAACGATACTCAACAAGCTGTTTGCTAAGAAAAGTGTGTGTGTGTGTGTGTGTGTGTATGTGTGTGTGTGTGTGTGTGTGTGTGTGTGTGTGTGTGTGTGTGTGTGTGTGAATTATTTACCCTGATATCCCTGGTGATATGGGTGTCATGTATAGGTTTGCATGAATTTATGAACACAAGGATTTGTCTTGGAAATTGAAAACAGTTGAAAACAAATAGAAAGAGAGAGATGATAGAGAGTGATAGGGAGAGAAAGAGAGAGAAAGAGAGAGAAAGAGAAAGAGAGCGAGAGGGTGGCTATTAGGTCTACTGAGTCATCTGAAGCCCTCCTCTCCAGCCTCATCCAGGGACAAGCCTATACCTGCCCCCCCCCCCCCCAAACATCCACCCCCCCCCCCCACACACACACACCTTTCCCCTGCACACCTGTTTGCTGTGGTAACGTCTTCTGGGAAGAGTGGCTCTTGAGGGGGGAGGTGACGGTGAGTCATCCTTGGACTCCAGGGCTTCCCAGTCATGCTCCGCACTGCTGTGTGGCCGACAAGCCAGGTCGCCTTTCTTCTCATCTGCCAACACACAACAACGGCAAGAACAGAGGGACACACTGTCTCTGTCAGTCCTTCTTCTTCTTCTTGTTCTCTCTCTCTTTCTTTTTATACAAAACTCTTGAATAAAGAAGCACCTGTCCACTTGCGACCGCAGTGCTTAGCTTAGGAGGGGGAGACTGTTAGACAGTTGGTTATAGAGGACAGGGCAGGGTTATCCAGTCTCTTTTTAGTCATAGGTTAGACCTAGTCAGGAGGATACAGAGAGAGAGAGAGAGAGAGACAGAGTGTTGACCTAATGGGGGAGGAAGAATGACATAGATACAGAGAGAGAGAGAGAAAGAGAGAGAGAGAGAGAAAGATACTTTTCCTTTAGAGGCGAAGTGCAGCAGAAGGTGATGGCGGCTAAAAGTGAGGAGGTTGGCGGCTTCAACAGGGAAAGAGATAAGCTTCAAAGAGCCGCTTTCTCCTTCTCTCCCTCTCTGTTCTCTCTCTCTCTCTCTCTCTCTCTCTCTGTCTTTCTATCTGTCTCTACTGGCAAGATAACAGTAGGTGGACGCCAAGGAGTGCCGGCGCAGAGGCAATGTCTGCTGTGTGTGTGTGTGTGTGTGAGTGTGTGTGTGTGTGTGCGCATGTTTGTTGCTTTTGGGGGGATGGGTGGACTCGGTGGCGTCAGAGCAGAAGCCTGGCTTCCTGAGTGGACAAGTGTTAGGGGACGCGGCGTCTTTCAAATGTCACCGAGTGCAGGACTCCCAGGCAGCCGTTCCTGTGAACCACCGACTCTCCTCCCTCTCTTCCTCTCTCTCTCCCTTTCTTTTCTATTCTTCTCCTTTTCTTCCCTCTGTCAGTGTCTCTCTTTCCTCTTTCTCTCTCCCTCACCCTATCTCTCTCCTCTCTTTCTCTCTCTCTCTTTCTATCTCTCTCTGTCTCTCTCTCTGTCTCCCTTGCTCGCTGGCGGTATAATTGCCTTGTTTTTCTAGAGCACAGATGTTTCTTCAAGGGCACGCTGGGCTGTTTTTTTCTCCTTCTCTTTTCCTTTCTTGCAGTCAATCTGGATCAGTGGCCCTGCTCTCTAATTACAGCGCTTAGAGATGCTGTCCTCCTCGCCCCACACACTCCACTGCCTCTGTGCTCCCAGCTAGCTTTGTTTGTGTGTGTGTGTGTGTGTGTGTGTACACTTCTCAATGTATGTGTCAGTGTGTGTGTGTGTGTGTACACTACTCAATGTATGTGTCAGTGTGTGTGTGTGTGTGTGTGTGTGTGTACACTACTCAATGTATGTGTCAGTGTGTGTGTGTGTGTGTGTGTGTATACAATGCTCAATGTACCGGTATGTGTCA
>NW_027468565.1:6047500-6052500 GCF_046254945.1 Alosa pseudoharengus
GTGACGTGCTCATGGTTGGCTCTGTGTGTGTGTGTGTGTGTGTGTGTTTGTGTGTGTGTTTGTGTGTATGTGAAGGTGAAGGAGAGAAAAGAAGTGATAGGGATAGGACTGCAGACCAAAGGAACTATTCAGAGAAAAAGCCATTGAAAGCATGTAACTGCCAGAGTTCAATGAGTTCCTAGAACTGTTTGGTATAAAAGCAGCACTCTCTTTCACATTCACACACACACACACACACGCACACACACAGACACACACACACAGACACACACACACACACACACACACACACGCCACACATACACACATGCCACACACACACACATGCCACACACACACACACACAGACTGTACAGTGCACACATCCATGTGACATACCACTCAACCTGCACTAATCAGGCCCCTTCCTCTGTGTGTAATCAGTGCAATCAGCTCCACTTCAGAAAGGGTTTCAAGCAATCTGTGTGGCCCCCGAGCATCATGGGACCAATCAGAGCGCAACCCCGTGCCAACGGCCACAGACCCCCAACCTTGCTCTAACATAGTCAGGCCACCCCTGGACAATAACAACATTTACATATCTTAGCCACATCTCACTGCGTCTGTGGACTGTTCTCCATACACATGTACTGTACACAGACACACACACACACACACTAAAAGACACACACACACACACACACACACACACACACACACACACACACACACACTAATGTGGATGCTTTTCATATCACACATCTCTGGATGGACCCCTTTAGAGGCCTGCTTCCGTCTCTTGTCACCCCAGAATAGAGTGAGGGGGTCTGGGGGGGGCCCGTGTCCCAGTACAGTATCCCCATGCCCCCGCAGCAAAGGAATGCGAGGAGCAGATTTCCCCTTTCCTCACCTTTCCAATAGAAATAGCCACTTCCACCTCTGGGCCATCTCCTTGCCGGACCGGACCATTCGGACGATGGTGGGAATGAAAGCTAGGGTTTCACCAGGACGTTTGGAGGGTGGCTGTGGAATGCGCTCACGGGACCCGGGCAATTAGCTCTGGCAAATTCCGCAAATTTCTCTTGGTGTTTGGACTGTTGGAACGCTTTGAAGAGCCCGGGAAGCCAACAAGTGTGTGTGTGTGTGTGTGTGCGTGTGTGTGTGTGTGTGCGTGTGTGTGTGCGTGTGTGTGTGCGTGTGCGTGTGTTTGTGTTTGTGTTTGTGTGTACCATTAGTATAGGATTTGTGGCTGGCGTTAAAACACTGTTTTGTGAATGAATTTCACTGAGGCATGAGTCATATGGGGAGGAGGTTACGTGTGCTGCCCCAACACTGCGGCTCAGAGGAGATATACGAGCGCATCTCCCTGACGGCTTCTTTGAATAGCAGCATTTAGCAGGATGCTAACAGCCCTGGTCCTGTCTGCTGGGCACCCACACTCTGCTTGTTTTTCACTCAGAACGTTTGGGGACATGGGGGGGGGGCAAAAGACCCAGAACATACATACCATGTTTGGTGTGTGTGTGTGTGTGTGTGTGTGTGTGTGTGCACGCGCGTGTGTGTGTGTGTGTGTGCGTGCGTGCGTGTGTGTGTGTGTGTTTGTGTGTGTTTGTTTGTGTGGAATATGTCAGGACAGGTCTGGTGTTTGCTGATGCATAGATGGCCTGTAATTATCATCAGAGAGCTTGGGTGTTCTTGCCAACCCCCCTCTTCTCTTTCTCTCTCTCTCTCTCACTCTCTCTCCCCACCTCTTTCTCTCACTCCCTTTCTCCTTTCTTCTCTTCCCCCATCCTCTCTCTCCATGGCATGGTAGGGCAGTGCAGGTTTGGCCCTTCTGCCCTGCTGAATGATTATGTGCAATGTGTGTGTGTGTGTGCCATAACATGCTGGTGGACCTGAACATGCGGGCCAATGTGCTGAAGCTCTTAGTGGGATGTGGTGGTGTGTGTGTGTGTGTGTGTGTGTGTGTGTGTGTGTGTGTGTGTGTGTGTGTGTGTGTGTGTGTGGCTAGATTATGCTGATTATGCATGTGTGTGTTTCTTCACAAAGTGGTAGGGAATCCCTTGCCATTTGGTCCCTTGGTTACCTGAGTGAGTGGGGGGAATAAGTGGCTTCTGAACAGCTGCGGCAACACGAGAACGCAGAGAGACCAGCGTGTGTCAGAGTGTGAGTGGAGGTTTGTGTTATGTGTGTGTGTGTGTGTGTGTGTGTGTGTGTGTGTGTGTGTGTGTGTGTGTGTGTGTGTGTGTGTGTTAAGTGGTTTCCAATAGAAATAGCCTCTTCCACCTCTGGGCCATCTCCTTGCCGGACCAGACCATTCGGACGATGGTGGGAATGAAAGCTAGGGTTTCACCAGGACGTTTGGAGGGTGGCTGTGGAATGCGCTCACGGGACCCGGGCAATTAGCTCTGGCTTTCCAGGCGCTGTTGCAGGACAGATCGAGGCAGATGTGAGTTGAAGGCAGGTGGACAGAACAACCTCACAGGGGACCACTCATTCACACACATACACACACACACACACACACACACACAGACACACACATACACACATACACACATACACACACACACACACACACACACACATATACACACACACACATATACGCACACACACAGACACACACACATAGAAACATATACACACACACACACACACACACACACACACACACACTCATACTCTCTAATATCCACACTCAAAAGTAGTACTTCTATATCATTGTCTGTGCAAGCTGTTCAAGCTTGACATAAACATACACACACACACACACACACACACACACACACACGCACGCACACGCACACGCACACTCACACACACATACTCACAAACAAACACGCTTGACAACACAGGTAACCTCTACACAGACAGACAGCTGGTCAAACAGACTTACTAGAGAAGTATGCCAGACTGGACACCCCCCCACCCCCCACACACACACACACCACATCCCATGTCCACCCCAGACAGCCCCTCTGCCCCTCTCTAAGCCCATTAGCCCCCCTAACCGTCCCTCTATGTTCTTCGTGCTCATTGGTCAGAGTGGCGAGAGGGTCAGTGCCCTGGTCCCCCCGGCCTCTTCTTTGGTGTTGCGTGACCTGAGTGGCGGGCAACTTGTTGTTGTTGTTGTTGTTGTGAGTTGGGCTTGGGGGGGGGGGGCGGGATGAGCGTCTTGACCTTCTGTCTGTCTTTGGCCTGACCTAGACTAGCCTATCTTTGCCACCTTGTGTTACTTGTATGGTAGACTCCTTTGCATATGCTTGTGTTTGTGTGTGTGTGTGTGTGTGTGTGTATTTCTGTTTGTGCGCCTATGCTAGGCGTGCTGATGTATACATATGTAAGTGGATTCGAATGTATATGTGTGTGTGTGTGTGTGTGTGTGTGTGTGTGTGTGTGTGTAAGTGGATGCGAATGTGAATGTGTTTGCGTGTGGGTGCTGGTGTCATATGTGTGCGTGTGTGCGTGCGTGCGTGTGTGTGTGTGCGTGTGTGCGTGCGTGCGTGCGTGCGTGCGTGCGTGCGTGCGTGCGTGCGTGCGTGTGTGCGTGCGTGCGTGCGTGCGTGCGTGCGTGCGTGTGTGTGTGTGTGTGGGACGTGCTCGGCGGCAGTATGCTCCCTCCTGTCCCCCCGTGTGCCTCTTCGCACTCCCTCTCCCCACTAAGCCCTCCTGTTTCCCAGAAACCCCCTGCACGGAGCCCTCTGGAATGTCCGTGCCTGCTCGCGGCGGGTGGCCCCACTGGGCAGCGTGTGTTTGTGTGAGTGTGTGTGTGTGTGTGTGTGGGTATGAGTGAGAGAGGGCAGCCTCCTTTGATGGCCGTTCACACTCAAATGGCTGACCACGCCAACCAGGGCAGGTCTGCACCTCCTCATACCCCCCTGCCCATACACACACACACACACACACACACACACACACACACTGTACTCAGAATTCTTCGTGTTAACAGCTAAATCCTGCTGTGTCACTACGATGCTTTGTGATAGCCTACTCTGTAATGACCTGTATACCGAAGGGTTTCCACAGACCTTAGCTCCTGAGCATCATCAAGACAATCTCTCACATTGTACAGTAAGAGGCTAGATCTGTTCATCTGAAATAAGCACCCATCTTTTGCGAGCCTAACTTTAGTAAATCAGGTGCCAAACATGAGCTGGTCACAAGCCATACAGGAAGACTGTGTGGTGCATGGTGATGTACTGGCTGTCATCATAGCAGGTTGGGAACATTGCTCTTGAATTAGTTTTAAAGTGTAAGTTCAGTGTAAATTGACCCATAGCCCTGTTATTCAAGCTCATCACATGCAGCCCATAGGAAAAAGACTGAGACAATTTGGGACAACGTAGGCATTGGCAGGCAGCTTAACGCAGACCCATGGGGGCATCAAAACTGAAACTGAAAGTAACTCCCCACTGCCCCCATGGATCAGCTTTAAGGTGCCTGTCTATAACTTGGCCTATGTTGTCCCAAATTGTCTCATTCTTTTTCCTATGGGCTGCATGTGATGAGCTTGAACAACAGGACTATGGGTCAATTTACACTGAACTTACACTCTAACACATACTATACTGTACATTTACAGTAGGTCAGACCAATGTTTTTGCCATCCACAAAAGAAGGGCTTGTGTGTGTATGTTTGTGTATGTCTGACTGTGGTCATATCTGTGTGTGTGTATGTGTATGTGTATGTGTGTGTGTGTGTGTGTGTGTGTGTGTGTGTGTGTGTGTGTGTGTGTGTGTGTGTGTGTGTGTGTGTGTGTGTGTGTGTGTGTGTGTTAAAGACAATGCCAGCCAAGCACTGGCAGCACTGGAGCATCTCAGCGGTGACACAGGATGGCATCTCTCAGCGCGGCGTGTCCTAGCTTGCCATGTGTCCCGACCCTATTAGCACAACGCGTCCAGCAGGATTTTGCTGTAGTTGGCATCTCGCTGCCTGCCATCTGACCGGGACATCTCATAGGTGCAGTGTCTCTAACTCGGGCACTTCTGACCGTATGACAACCCCACACACACAAACC
>NW_027468565.1:6057500-6060000 GCF_046254945.1 Alosa pseudoharengus
GCAAGCCATTGACACAACTGCCTGAATGTGGAATAACAGACTAGACTAGGGTTTAACGCTGGGCCTAGTGAATTCATTCATTAATTTATTCATTCATAGATGCACCAATAGAGTTGTATGCATCGCCTGAGAGTGACTCTCCTGTGTTTAAACTGACAATGTGACTGACAATGCAACTGTAAATGTCAGTGCAGTCACAACAGAATTGAGTGTTATGAGGGGCTCCACAAAGCCAGGCGGAGTCCACGCATCATTGTTTGCATACAGTCAATACATTCTGTCATGCTGAACTGTATAAAGTATTCCACAGGGAGATGTACCATCCCAGAATCCCTTGCCCCAATGGGGCGGCTCAGACGTGTTTGTGGGGCACGTCGCCTCACTAGAGACCCGATGGGGTCACTGTGGGTTCAGCGCCGCCCTCTCTGACGAGAGAATGGGGGGGCTACTCAAAAGAGAGACGTGACAAACAGGGCATCATGCCTGGCCCTTATGTCCATGTGAACGGAAGCTTCCGGGGGCAGCCACAGAGGGTTGTGAGGCATGATGGGAAAAGTTTTAAGTGGCACTCCGAAGTGATTCTACGTGAACCCATGTAGTCTGTACTTCCCCACGTTAAGTTGTCATTTATTCCCGCTGCTCGCTCTACTTTTCTCCAATGCTCTTTCATGATGACAAATATGTGGTTGGGGGGGGGTTGTTTTCACCAAAGGAAACAACAGATCAAATGAGTATTAAAGACAGATAGAGAGGGAGAAAGATAAAGAGAGAGAGATAAAGAATGAGGAAATGAGGTGTCTTTTCAGGGCAAAAAGATTTTTCATTGTTATGGTCAAAGGTCCCTCATTAGACCTCAGCTGTTCATGAGTGTATGGTTGAATGTGTGTGTGTGTGTGTGTGTGTGTGTGTGTGTGTGTGTGTGTGTGTGTGTGTGTGTGTGTGTGTATACTTTTATTCATCCCGAGGGAAATTCTTCCTCGGCATTTGACCCATTCGTGGTAAGGGAACACACACACTCACTTAGCAGTTAGCACACACAAACACCAGGAGCAGTGGGCAGCCATTGCTGCAGCGCCCGTGGAGCAGTTGGGGGTCAGGTGCCCCACTCAAGAGAACCCCACCACACACACACACACACACACACACACACACACACACACACACACACACACACACACACACACACACACACACACACACACACATTTCTGGCGCCAAAATGGCTGTCCTTGCTATAGAGGAGAGGGAAAGAGAGTATGTGTGTATGTCAGGTTCCAGGTCAGGATTCCAGAGCAGTGAGACTGTAATATAATGTTCCCTCTCTGAAAGGGAGAGAGAGAGAGAGAGAGAGAGAGAGAGAGAGAGAGAGAGAGAGAAAGAGAGAGAGAGCGAGAGAGAGAGAGAGAGAAAGAGAGAGGGAAGGAAGGAAGGAGGGTGAGAGAGAGAGAAGGAGGGAGGGAGGGATAAAGAGTGAGAGAGAGGAAAGAGAGGGAGGGAGGGAGGGCAGGAGTGGAGACATGGAGCCAGGCTGTAATAAAAGGCTTCAGGTGTGCCTGGTGCGGCTCAGTTCTCACAGTCTGGAAGAATGCATCCCTGCAGGCAGGAAGAGGCGGCCTGCAATCTGGCCTTTGATCTGGAGTCGCTGCGGTGTGTGTATGTGTGTATATGTGTGTGTGTGTGTGTGTGTGTGTGTGTGTGTGTGTGTGTGTGTGTGTGTGTGTGTGTGTGTGTGTGTGCGTGTGTGTGTGTGTGTATGTATGTTTGTGTGTGTGTGTGTGTGTATTTGTGTGTGTTTGCATGTGCATGTTGATTGGAGGCATGTGATTTCAAGAGAGGGCAAGGTCGACAGGTTAATGTTGGTGTCCGTGGAGATTGTAACAGAATGTCATCTGGGGGGAAGTTTGGGACGCAAGCTGCCATCACGCTCTATCACTTTCTATCTCTCCTTTCTCTCTGTCGGTCTCATTTCATCCTGTCTTCTCAACTCTCCATTCTCTCTCCTCCTCTTTCCTCACATTCTCTCCCTTGTCCTCCTCTCTTTCTCTACTCCTCCTCACCTTTCCTCTCACCTCCCTTGTTATTTTGGTCCATCTCTCATAGCCTCCTCTCTCTCCTGCGCTCTCTTGTGCTATGTGTGTGTATGTGTGTGTGTGTGCGCGCGTGTGTGTGAGTGAGTGTGTGTGTTAAATTGGGGATTGATAGCAGACGGGTGTCAGCGCTACGATGGCGTACTGTGTGCTGAAATGAGAACGCCGCAGCGGTGATCGCGACGTTGATTGACGGCAGCACAACACGGCGAATTAAAAGCCTTTGACATTTTACTGTGCCGTGTTGATATTGGCACCTAACAACGGCTTCGATGAAAGAACAAAACCCCCCGTATCCCTCCCTCCCTCTCTTTTTACAAGGCACGGTGGTTGGGAAAAACAGTGTGTTCCTTTCATCTCAAACCTCTCCGCCGCAAGCCTCAGACAAGGAGTGTGAGTGTGAGTGTGAGTGT
>NW_027468565.1:6067500-6092500 GCF_046254945.1 Alosa pseudoharengus
CTCTGTTAAAGAGTTACCCCAGACAGCAGATGCAGCAGTTTCAGCCAAGCTTTGCCCGAGACTCACTTACAAGGAACAGAAACACACACACACACACACACACACACACACACACACACACACACACACACACACACACACACACACATACACACACGTGTCCACTCTCACAAATATTTGAGTGCAATTTTTGGATTTCTAGTTCACCACCAGCTGTCAGATTAGCAATTTCCTAATGAGCTTTTTGGGTGCTTGTTTTGGACAACCCTCCTCGATCAGACAGAATCTATTCTATCTGAATAAGGAGGCACAGGGGCATGAACAGGCAGCAGCACAGACTCTCTCTCTCTCCCTCACACACGGACACACACACACGCACGCACACTCATGCACTTCTGAAGAGCGGGCAACTGTTATTGTGTATAATCAGGATTAAGGGAGTCCTTGAAGCACAGATGTGTCACTCCCAATCCAGATGCCATGTCAACTGTTGAATGAGAGAACGCTAGAGACAGAGAGATAGATTGGTGGTTTGTGTACACAGGGCAGCCCATCATTGTGTGTGTGAGTGTGTTTGTGAGTGTGTTTTTGTATTTGTACACACACACACAGACACACACACACACACACAAAGGGCTGGATGAGACACAGCCTTACTAACCCAGTGCTATAGGGAGAGCTGCAGCACTCTGCTACAAAGCGGTAGTGGTGTCCGAGGGGCAGTTCTGATTCTCATATTCATGCCCTTTACACACACACACACACACACACACACACACACACACACACACACACACACACACACACACACACACACACACACACACACACACACACACACACACACACACACACAGGTCTGTGTCCTTTTGGATGAATGAGTCTGCTAAGTATCAGTCAACTTCAACTTTAACTTTAAATACAGCCGCACACACACAAACACACACACAAATGTGCTGAAAGTGTACCTAGTTCGGGTCACTGCATTTTCATTGCTTGTTTTTGCCAGGCGGCTGTAGCTGGTTTTAACAGTCTGTCCAGTGTAGAGTAGATGTGTTTGCCCGAGTGTTTGTGTGTTCTCCTGTATAGACAGAGGCCAGGGCTTGGGCACTTGCTCCTGGCGTAGCTGCAGACGGTCTGGCTCCTGAGCAGACATACTCTCTCTGTCTTACTCTGTCTCTCTCTGTCTCACTCTGTCCAGTCTGGCTCTCTCTCTCTCTCTCTCTCCATCTCTCTCTCTCTCTCTCTCCGTCTCTCTCTATCTCTCTCTCTCTCTCTCTCTCCGTCTCTCTCTCTCTCTCAGTGTATGTGTAAATATATATATACATATATACTGTATATATGTGAGTGTGAGTGTGAGTGTGTGTGTGTGTGTGTGTGTGCGTGTGTGTGTGTGCGTGTGTGTGTGTGTGTGTGTGTGTGAGGAGGAGGGGCAACCCCAGTGAGCCAGCGCAACAACACTGAACTGCCAGGAAATGTCCAGTTCACTGCAGCAGCTTTGGGAACTCTGGGTATTTTTGGCCACCTTTCACCAGTGACTAAGGAGGAAAAACGCCTCCGAATCAGTACAGGAATATAAATACAACCTCCTGCCCAGCCGGGCATCTCAGTTCCCGGTTCCCCTCCACAGCATAAAGGATCAGGAATATGAAACGTTGTGCGGTGCGGGCCACTTCCTGGTCCCTGCAGTGGTTCCGAGTCCTTGTTCTTGGCCAGTCTGGACCTTTCTCTCACTTGACCAGGAAATGACACACAGTGCTGATTTTATTTAGTTCCTGTAGGCCGGCACTCTTTGTATACATTGCCAGTTACTTCCAATTGAGAAATCAGATCAGGGCCAGATGAGGGCCCTTTGTCAAGCCCAGAGCACACAACTCTCATGGTCCCCCAGAGAGCTGAGATGTAAGCTGATGGTCACCTCTGTCCTGTCAGGACATTACGTGTGTCTGGGGCGGGTGAGGAATAGTCATTCTCATAAACGTTAATCTCATTCACTCAATGTGTTATACATGCATTACATGCTTCTGTGAATGGTTGGATTCATGCGATATCAAGAGAGAGAGAGAGAGGAAGGGATGAGGGAGCCACACAGGGAACTGGCTGTTCTTTTTCACTTTCAACCTTAGCGGCCTATTTCCTCCTGAATAGCGAGACGTATTCATTTCCTTTTTTTATGGGAGTTTAGGTAACATCAACACTCACTCCGATGGGTTTGTGTTACACTGCTGCTTCGAGTGCCACTGTACAAATGCTGCTCGACCACCCACCATCCAGACGGCAGGCTACAGCCCGCCTGTCGCATCGAGAAAGGACAGAGGAGTGTGGCAAAAAGACAAAAGATAGAGAGAATTAGACAAGGACAAAAGGGAGAGAGAAAAAGCTAGAAAGAGGGAGGGAGAGACAGACAGAGAGGGAGAAAGAGATAAAGATAACAGTGAGAGAGTGACAGAGTTGGGGAGAAAGAGAGAGGGATAGATGAAAGGGAGGGAGGGAGGGTGGGAGGGAGAGGGGAGGGATGTGGCGTGCCAGCAAACACAACCTGTTTTTCACAAACATGCTGTCGGCGGCTCCCAGCAGCCTGGGTCAGCGGCAACAGGCTGTCCTCGCTTGAACCCAGTGGCACACAGCGGGCCGAGAGACACTGATCCAGCAGGGAGAGAGAGAGAGAGAGAGAGAGAGAGAAAGGTGTGTGTGTGTGAGTGTGTTGGTCAGACAGACTGGACAGACCTCGGCCTCTCTCTTCCACTCTCTCACAGTTCATCCTTCTTATTGCATCCTGTCTTTCTCTGCAGTTGCTTCTCTGCGTCCCCTTGTGTTTCAATGAGCATGTGGAGACTTAAATGTCATTACTATGTTTTAAAGAGAAACTATGCAGTATTGGCAATTTCTTCGCTGTTTTCTTTGATTTTTGCTTCTTTTTCGCTGGCTCTGTCATGATGAATGTTTGAGAAACTCCATCGTTGCCTTGTTCTAGCCGGTGCCTTGCATGTATGTGCAATTTGTTACACTCGTTATACTTCCTGACACATAGGCCGCCGGCCTGCCGGTCCAAAGTTGCAAGGGTGGTTTTTCCGCTCACAGGTGCTAACCCGAAAAAAGTCATGTAACCATTCCAGTGACTCCGAAGCTGTTAAGTTAAGGTAAATTAAGGTAAATTAAGCTAAAAAAACTGCATAGTTCGCCTTTAAATAGCAATACTCGAAATTGAAAGTTTTCATAATCTAGTCCTTTGGGATGCTCTGTCCAGTCTAAGCAATAAAAAATACAATAGAATCCAGAAGAGGCAAAAAAGGAAAATCTAAGATCCCGCAGTGATGATGTCATCAACACAGTGCATGATGGGTGATGACAGCCCAGACAATGTATGATTGAGCCCTTGTCATCATTTCTCAATCGGAGCCTCTAGGAGCAGCCATTGTAGTTGCTGCCAGCGCGAGGTGAAAACAGCTCTGGATGAGGTCTCCACTGAGGCCACCACAGTACAGTACAGCGCTGAGCAGAGCATAACAGACCCGGCTTGCCACAGTGGATCCATACATAGTTTGTCCGTACATGTTTCTAGACAACAGATGCTCGCCTCAGGGCTGACTCATGGATGACTTCATGTTTGCCTCTCCCCTCGTTGTGTGTTTCCAATTCTCACTTTGCGGCCCTACCTCACAAAGGAAAAGAAGGAACTCGGCACTGGACAAACAGCTGGAGGTGGGTCAGCAGAGACAGAGTTTTCTTGCTTCCACCTGGTTATGACCCATCGCCCCTGCATTCTAGAATGTTCTCTCTAGGAGGCTCTGTGTTTCTCATTCGTGTCGTTTGCAGAGAGCAGAGAACCGGGGAGAACCGAGGAGAACAGTGTTGCGGTGCTCTTCCTTGGATGACTCCGGTTCTGTGGAGCAGAGAGCTCCTCCCGCCTGGGAACCAATCAGTGCGTGGGGCTGCTACGCTCCAGGACCAGCCATCCACAACACGCAAACAGCAGACAATAGCAGCCACTGAGAGAAAACAAGTGCAGGGGAACACACACACACACACACACACACACACACACACTCTCTCACACACACACACACACACACACACACATACTCTCTTTTTCTCTCACACACAAAACTGTATGTGGACACACACACACACACACACACACACACACACACACACACAGGAACACAAGAATGTACACAAACAGTGGCCGGCAGAGAAATGGGTGTTGTTAGTGAGTGGATGTGAGCAAGACAGGGAGAGAGAGGGAGAGAACTAGAGTGTGATGGGAAATACCATGCATGCCTAAACACAGAGAACAGCACATACCTCTCTGAGAAAGAGAACGAAAAAAACACTGACACATGACTGGTTGCAGAGCTAAGCAACAGAATAATGCATAAAGGAGAAAGCGAAAGAGAGATAAAGGGAGAGATAGATGGATAGATAGATAGAGAGAGATAGAGAGAGATAGATGGATAGAGAGAGATATAGAGAGAGATGTAGATGCTGTCACCATTACAGTAATGTGAATGTTACCTCCTGGAATTGGATCCTGGAGTCCTCACCTGAAGTTCGGATGGTTCCATGTCTCCCAGGTGTCTGGGATGCACTTGCACTGACCAGGGGGAATCCCAAACCCAGCCAACTGTTCAGGTATTCAGAATGGCTCGGGGTAACAGGACAGCCAGTTATCAAGTCGAGTCTGGGGAAGAAGTCTACAAAACCATACGCTCTACTGAGCCCTACATACCAACATGCCTTCCTGCCCACAAATGAGGTTGTGAGGTGGTCGGCCCCAAATCCTTTCATATGAACATACATATGGTTGTGTTTATGTGTGTATGAGTGTGTGACAAGCAGTAGCAGCGAGTTCCCATGTACTTTCAGACATATACACATTAGTCAACCGTCAAGCCATCAGCATGATCTGTATGCACCTTATTCCTTTCTTTCTGTCTCCCGACCAGACTCTCTTTGTCTCCACCCCCCCCCCCCGCCCCTCCTGATGTGGTTGGCATGAGTGTCTGAGGCGATCTGGGTCCCCTTGAGTGGGTCTTTGTGGCCAGATAGAGTGTCTGAAGGAGGATGTGAAGTGGTTAGGTGGACAGGCAGGAGCCAGGGGTCTAGCCATAGGGCAATGGTACATATTGGGCATGGCAAGGACATGTGGGACAGCTCCATTCTTTCTGGCTTTCTTTCTTTTTGTTTCTTTCCCTCTTTCTTTCTCTCCCGGTGTGTGTGGTTTGTATGTGTGTGACAGAAAGAGAGAGAGAGAGAGAGAAAAAAAAGGAGTAGTGGGTGTTTGTGAGTCACAGATACTTGAGGAATTACTGGTAATCCGTGTTCTGTCTTTCGAAACTGTTTTTCTTCAGTTCCTCTCTCTCTCTCTCTGTCTCTCTCTCTCTGTCTCTGTCTCTCTGGCTCTTCCTTGCGACAGGTTTGTGCTGACTGTGAATATACAGATGGGGATATTTGTGGGGCCTTTGCTAGAGGTCGTTTTAGGATTTATGCAGATGTGGAATGTGACCAACTGCAGTTGTCTTTATCAGAAATGACTTTTCCAGGCATCAGATGCGGGATTTTCCACTGTCCTATCTGTAGATCGCCAGGTTTTTATATCTCTCTCTCTCTCTCACTCTCTCTCTCTCTCTCTCTCTCTCTCTCTCTTCATTTACATATATACTGTATATTAATGTTTTTTTCCACAATCTGCTAAAATGATCAAGATTTAATCTTTTTTTTTGCATTATACGTTTGGTTGCAGGTGCAAATACATAAACAAAATAGATCTAAACTTAATAGATCTAAACAAATAAAATAAGGAGAGTAAATACACAGGCCAATTAAATAACCAAGCAAAAAAACCTTTTTCTGTAGGCTAATTTCATGTAAAGGTTTATGCTCAGGCATATCACAAAGGCCTAATTTAGGCCTATTAAATTGATTTCATTATGTGCTTTGTGATGGAGAAGTGACCTATTCTTGAATGATAATGCAAAAAACAAAACACTTAGGTTTACAAATGTTGTAAAATCGACTAAATTGAGCTTTACTGCTTGCAAAACATACACAGAAAAGAAATGCATATTTGTAGTTGAGGTAATGTCTGGTAATGTTGTTATAGGTTAGACATGTGGGACTGAGTTCGTCTACTAGGCGTTGCATTTTTGTTATTCATATGCTGTGCATTATAGCAGATTTTACGTGAGGTTGTTGAAGTGACTTTATTATGGGTCTGTATATAGGCTGTGTTATCGAAATATGTTGAGTTTAATTATTTTTGCTTTTTAAAAATTCTTCTGGCGAGGGCGAGTAGGAAACGTTTCGTCCAGCAGTTTTTGTTTAGGTTCAGTTCCGCTCGTGACTGGGAGAGGGGCTTATTTTATTGCCATGGAGACGCTCTCCCCTTCTTGCTCCCCCACTGGAGAGGACTTGTTTACCACATTTCTACTCCAGACTCAATAACATGTCAATCATCCAGGCCCTCCCCTGTCCGTCTCTTATTGGTCCATAAGACTATATAGCCTATTGCTGCACTGTTATTGGTGGAACGGAAATCTCTGGTACTAGTTGTACCTCCTAGCCCCACCCCTTACACACTATCAAAGCTCAAAGCTTCATCGTTTCAGCTCACGATAGCGTGAGGATGCTGGTCTGCTGATGCTCTGCCAGAACATAAAGGCAACAGCCATCATGCGCCAACAAATTGCTTTTATTTAGCATACCATAATAATTTCATAGCATAGCCTAACTAATAAAAATAGCCTACGCAGTAGCCTAAATAAATAATTACCCAGTTCAGTCTTAGTTCAGTCACTAAAGGTTATGCAAATACTGGTGTAGCCTAAATGCCAAGCTTTCATATTGTTGCCATTGATATTGCAGGCACTATTTATTGTAGTCTTTTTGCCAACATTATACCCATCACCTTGTAAATTTGGACGCATGGGTGGGGTGCAAGGTCTGAGTAAATACCTTACATGCTTCTCTTTTGGCTTCTAGAAACGGCAACGAAATGTCCCTTACTTCTTCTAAAGAGATATTATAATCAAGACCGTATACATGTAGGCTATAGCCTACAGTCTTTGACGCACACGCACGCAGGCAGGACATTCTCACTGAATGCAACTCATAGGCTACTTGATATAATAGATTACGCGTTTAGTTTCCTTGCCCATCGCTTGAGGAAATCTGAAGACTACTGGACTGGTCAAGAATTATTTGTGGTCTGGCTTTGTAAAAGAGGTTCCGAACGAACTGGATCTGCATTGCAGCTGTTTCTTTACAACGTCAAAAACAAACGTCACATAGGCTAAAGCTTATCCCCGGAGCTTACGTTTTTTTTTTCATTCTGTAGACGTAATAGAAATTAAGGACATATTTGCTTAAAGCTGGCAAGAGGCACGAACATCGTTTGATATATTATGTAATTTTATAGAGGCTGCTGCTCTGCCTGAAGTCCATCACTGTACCAATACAGTCTAATTAATGTCAATAAGATTGGATTGGGAAACCTGTCTGAAATGTCTTTGAATTACTTTAAGCAAATCAGTTAATTATTAACAGATTTGTCTGCATCTTATTTCATAATTTACAGGGTTACAAAAGAAATTTCGAAAATGGCATATATCTCTGACATATTGTATGCTTAAAATACATTAATTATTATACATTTTCACAATAAAAATAAATGCATGATTGTACCACTGTCAAATAATATTACTGTATGTAAAACTGTTTGCCAGAATATACATTCGTTCTAATAGGCAGAGAATAGCCTATTATCCTTAATAATTATATGGAGCTCAATGCTACAATTGTCATTTATTAATAGATAAACAGCCAGTTTGGGCATTCTTGAGAGTGCTGTGTTTGGCACACTAAATAGTTTTAGTTCTAAAAAGAAACAACCCCAGGCTGGCATTTCGTCTCTACTGCCTGGATAACTGAAGGACAAACCCATTATTTTGCTTATTGCTGTGAATACAGACATTATAGACAGGTGCATGCAATAATCAAAGTATTTTTTCCAAATATGAGAAAAGAAACTAATAGTATACACCCAAGCACTGCAGTGATAGAGGAAGGCAGTTGATCTGCTCATATCATTTAGCCAGTTTAGAACTTGGAGTTTTTCTCCCCTTTTCCTTAAAAAAATCTTTAGTTTCCGTGGTATTTATTTCATTTGATTTATTTTGCTTTTGATGTTACCGTGGGTGTTCCTTTACGGGAATGCACGGGGGAACAACACGTAAATGGGAAGGAGGAGGGTGATGGGCCCCACCCCCTCTCCTGCTGTAAACAGTGTGGTCCAGTCTGCATTCAGCCCTCGGTGCGGCTGGAATGTGTGTGTTTGTGTTTGTGTGTGTGTGTGTGTGTGTGCGTGTGTGTGTGTGTGTGTGTGCGTGTGCGTGCGTGTGTGCGTGTGTGTGCGTGCGTGCGTGCGCGTGTGTGTTGAGGAGGAGAACCGTGGACCTCTGCAGCCATCAGAACATGTCTGATTTGTGGTTCTGCTTTGTGGTTCTGATTCATTTGCTGTGCGCCAGTTTAAATCTCAGGTGGGGCCTGCTGTTAGATGACGCAGGTTTTTAAGAGAGCCAAAGCAGGCATGCATGTGGCAGGCCAGTGAGTGTGTGAAGGAGGCTTCTCTGGGTATGTTTTCTACCACTGTATACCTGGACGAGGGCTGTTTCTTTGTGGTAGAGTCAGGTCAGGTGGCCTGAGTGAAAATAGCCAGCCGGTCCCCATTAACCTGGTGGCGGCGTGCCTATCCTGGTTGGCAAAATCATGCTGAGGGATACCAAGTCTGGGGTTAGGCTCTTGTCTAATCTCCATCCACACCACACACAATGAAGTGAGACTGTTTTTGGCCTACAGTGTCCCACCAGTTGGCTAAATCTGCTTTTTATGTTTGTGTATATGTGTGTCTGTGTATGTGTATACGTAGGCTACATGGGTACATGGTCTTTCGTGTGTGTGTGTGTGTCAGTATGTGTGTGTGTGTGAGTGTGTTTGAGAGAAGGGGCATGTTTGAAGGGAAGAAAGATAGAGGCTTTTGACCATTTTATGTACATAGCAGCTTGTTTATTCTCTTTTGTAAATCACTTTTAACCATCATGTCATTACCTCAAACTAAAATGAGTAAATTGTTACTTCTTAATGACTAAATTGCAAAGAGAGCTTGTGTTTAAGTGGTCTATTCCGATCATTTGGTATGTGCCTTGTTTTTCTTTCTTCTGAAAGAAAGCATTTCTTGGCAGAGGAATCAAAACAAGGTCATTTTCATAAGCTTGGTTTGCGATGAAAGGTGTTGCTTGAAGTTGTAATTAGCATACTTCACATATATACTGTACCACTTGGCGTGGATTCCTGAGATATATTTTAATTGTACAGCAGCGACGTGGTCGGACACACACCGAAAACGTATTCTTCTGAAGTACCCAGCAATTACATCCATTTAAAAAAAAAATGAAGCTGGCTTTCGATATAGCAATATCACCACCACCTCTCCAAAAACAGCAGAAAACCGCATGTCGTTAAGGTTGTTGGCAGGCACGCTATAGGGAGCTTTGTTTCGATGGAGAGGTAGATAGTGACTTGGCTTTTGCGCAGTGACAGTGACTTCTCCCTTACTTTGCTTTCGTATCACACCGCTCCCCTGAAGTTTGTTATTGTGGCTGGTGGAGGGGGTACAAGCGGATTAACATTCTCCTCCCCGATTAGGCCGTGGCCAGGAACATTGTAGGCATTCTTTACATAGTACACGGCTCGAAAGCTTAGGGGCAATTCTAGAGGAGGAAATAGCATTCCAAGTGGGTCAGTGGGCTCGTGCCAGCCGCCGCTGAAGTGATCTTTTTCCCCAACTGTTCGCTGAGTTCAGTTTGTCTTTTCGTTTCTTTTTGCTTTCTCTCATTTCCTCCATATGCGGCGGGTGCCCACGCTGCACCTGTCTTTCTAGGAAGGGCTTTTGTTGTCTGCTGCCAGTAGGACATTCTGCTCAGAGGCGGGCGGGGGGGGGGGGGGGGGCAACCCCCCTCTGCTCTTTCCAGGTTTGCAATGAGGGGAGAATGCTGGCGAGGTCAGGGAGAGGCTTGCAGGAGAAGAGAGAGGTTGTGTGTGCGTGTGTGGTGTGTGTGTGTGTGTGTGTGTGTGTGTGTGTGTGTGTGTGTGTGTGTGTGTGTGTGTGTGTGTGTGTGTGTGTGTGTGTGTAAGAGAGAGAGTTTATTTGTGTTTGTGTGTTTGTGTGAGGAAGAGAGAAAGAGAGACAGAGAGAGAAGAGGTGTGTTTTCCTTAGCACAGTCATTGCTGTGAGTATTTTACCCTACTCACCACCCTCACCTGCTCCTCTCTTTTCTGCAGTGGCAGCCAGTCAGACACATCAGTCAGAGACAAGTCTGTGTGTGTGTGTGTGTGTGTGTGTGTGTGTGTGTGTGGCTCCTTCATGTTGCACTAATGAGCTCCACACACCATCTTTACTGAAACTACACGCCACACACACACACACACACACACACACACACACACACACACACACACACACACACACACACACACACACACGCACACACACACACACATAGATGTTTAGTTTGGCTAAATCTTGTTTAAGTTTTGCTATATCCTAGTCCTATTTGTCCTAATCCTATTTGTTCAAGAATCAAGAACTTAATTGTCATTGTGCAAGCTCAACAAAACTGCAATTATGCTCTAATGGTGATTTAATTTAAAATCACACACATATGTATAGATAGAAGATGCTGAAATGAATTTCTGAGCATTATATTAAAGATGCAGTGTGACTGATATTGGGGTTTTGAATGCATGTATGGTTGGAGTAGAAATATTGCACATATCAATGGCTAAAATTTCATTCTAGATAAATATTGCACATCGTTCAGTAATCACAACACACCAGCCTTGTATGAGTTCAATAGTAGAACAGCATTTTGAAAGTTACAGTTTGTTTGTGGGTGGATTGATCTGAAGGGAGGATCCAGACTCGTTCTGAACCACTCACACACCAGCTGATAGGTGATTCGTTCCTCTTTGTGTGTTTTTGGCTTGGGTTGTCCCTTAGACAGTTAATACTTGTTCCTTCGGCTATTACTTGAAGTAATTAAAAAAGATTGCTGTTCACTGTCTGCAAGCACTTGTAGCCGACAACTGGCCCTTTTTTTTCTTATGCCAGCACTGACAGGTGCGTGTGTGTGTGTGTGTGTTTGTGTGTGTTGAGGGGTTTGATGCCATTGAGTCCTGGTATAGAAGAATATAGAAGCTCTCTCAGTCGCACCAATCAACACCTCCGTCACAGAGTTGCTCTCCTTTATGCGTTCAGCATAGCTCTGCCACAATGGTCGTACACTGGTGCCACACACACACACACACACACACACACAATGCTATGAGGCAGAGGCTCACAGACGTCAGACACACACTTCTGACTTCCTTGTTAGGCAGTGAATCACTACCCCCACTTCCCCACACAGGCGTCAGACGTTGTGGAAAGCTCCAATGCCGCGCATAGCTATGAGCACAGAGCTCTGCACACTGCCGTGGAAATAGACCTGCTCTTCTAAGCGACTATAAATAAAGGAGCGTTTCCTTGATACCGCTTGGTGTTTTGGTCACCGGGGATGGGTGGGTGGGTGGTTCAGGGTCGACTTATATGGTGTCTGAGGCAGCAGTTTTTTTTCCTTCACAAGCACTCACGTCACACTCTCTCTCTCTCTCTCTCTCTCTCTCTCTCTCTCTCCCTCTGCCTCCGTTTGGATCTCCCTCCTCTTCCTCACTCAGTGCTGTTTTTCCCCTCTCCTCTCTCCCAGCCATAGGCACGCGCGCATTCGAATCCCCTCCCCACTCACTCACACACGTGCACACACCCTCACTCACTCAATCACTCACTCACACACACACACTCACTCCATTGAGAAATCCGTGGAAAATGATGCGGAACTCTTTTCTCGTTTGTGAGTGAGAGAGAAAGAGAGAGAGAGAGAATTGAGAAATTGAGCGAGTGTGAGAGCAAGCGAGCGAGTAAGTGGAAGACGGCGCTTGAGCTTGCCTGGGGTGCCCCCTTTTGGTGGCGTTCCAAGAAAATAATAGGCCTCCTGTTTCCAGTGCTCTCCTCCCTCTTTCCCTCCCTCCCTCCCACTCTCTCTTTCCCTCACTCCTTCCTTCCTTTCCTTCTTTGTGCTCCATCTCTTACTGGAATAGCAGTGCACTCATCCAGCAATTGCACATGAGGACACACAGGCGAGACTAGTAGAGTCCAGATGAGATAGATTTGTGAGCTTTGGATTGGCTGTAGATATAGTTCAATTCCCACCATAGATTAGTTTCAGAAAAATGTATTGTGGTTCGGTGAAAGTGTATGTGTCTGTGTGTGTGTGTGTGTGTGTGTGTGTGTGTGTGTGTGTGTGTGTGTGTGTGTGTGTGTGGGGGGGGGGGGGGGGGGGGGGGGGGGGGGGGTCAGTCAGCGAAGAAGCTGGTGGTTTGCCTAGAGGTCAGAATGGGAAATCTGTGCACCTATAAATAGCCCATTAAACAGGCCAGAGTGCTATTTAAGGAAGTACAGTTCTCCTTTACAACCAGAGAGCCTTTGCTGAAATTCCTCTACTCTTCTGTAACAACGAAGGAATGCAGGCCTAGATTGATGGCAATGGACTTTCCTGACACCTTTGCCCATTTTCAACGAAAGAAGCTCTGCAGACTCAGTTGTATTTAAAAAAACAAGTCTGGTGTTGTATCAGACTCATTTATCTTGTGTGTGTGTGTGAGTATGAGTGTGTGTGTGTGTGTTTTAAAATGTCAGGTTTTCCACTCATTCCACATTTCTTATAAAAACCCCATCGGAATGTTTTGGCAATTCCGCCCCACTGTCCGTGTGGCTTGCGACTTGGGGGAATGTGTAAAAGAATCCTTGGCATTCTGGGAGATGACTAGAGTGGGAGAGAAACAGAGAGAGAGAGAGATAAAGAGAGAGAGAGCTGAGCAGTCACGGATGCTTAGGGTGAGGTGGGAGTGTGGTGGTGGTGAAGAGGCAGCAGAGTGGCATGGGTTCAAGCTGGGCCACATGTCTAGTGAAGGAGCCTTGAGAGTCGTGCTCCCATGTTTAGTCTAGACCCAGGATGCCTTCTGCTCTGTCCCCCTACTGCCCTGCTCTGAACTCACTGAACCCTCATGAACATGGAAATGTATTTAGCGTGTGCGCAAACACACACACACACACACACACACACACACACACACACACACACACACACACACACACACATACCACACACATACAGACACATACCACATACACACACACACACACACACACACACATGTGCTCACAAACAGACAGCTCGACTGTCATAATACGGATCGGAAGTGGATTAATTGTGCCAATAAACATAATCATATTTCCTGCGTAGTCCTCTGTGGCGTGGCATGGTGCGCTCATAAATAAAGCGGGAGAAATCTCGCTCAGACGTGTCGAGCCGCCAGTCTGCCAGCCAGGCATCCTGCCAGCTGGTGGTTGCCAGGCAACTGGGGAGTGCCCCGCCGGAACCATGCATGAGTTTGGCTGCTCATTTGAGCCGTTGGCTTACCTGAAGAATCCGCCGCCTAGATGAGGACCACACGTGTGTCAACACATCGACCTGCCACACACACACACACACACACACACACACACACACACACACACACACACACACACACACACACACACATATTTAAATACATGCATGCAAACAGTACTGATTTACAGCACAGCAAAGACTTGCCCTGTTACCAGTGAACCCTTAAGCCAAGCAGCTTAGCATTACAAGTTCTTTGCCACACACACACACACACACACACACACACACACACACACACACACACACACACACACACACACCCCATTTCAGTCCACATATCTGTCTTGTGTGAACCTCAGTCCTGCAGCGCTCCATGTTGAAGTTGGTTCAGGCCGCTGGCTGTATGGAGGATCACTTTTGCCATCTGTGCCTGGGCAATGGGCTTCTGGGATATGTAGTTCTCTGGGGCACGTCTGTGTGTGTCATACGAAACCCATTACCCAGCAGCCTGCTTCTTCTCCAAGCCGAGCGACAAGGGCGAGTCGCCGTCGCCGTCACAACACTGGAGTTATCGATCCCACATTTAGAGACAGCAGGGCAGCAATCCCCTCGGCTCTCGTCAGTAAACATTGTGGCCGCGTTCAATAATTACGTTCCGATTAAACAGGAGCCCCAGAGAGAGAGAGAAACATTGAGGGAGAGAGCGAGAGACAGAGAGAGTGAGTGAGTGAGTGAGTGAGTGAGAGAGAGCAAGAAAAAAGAAAGAGAGTGAGAGAGAGAGAGCACATCTTCTTTAAGGCCCGGCAGTGAAGGTTTTTGGGTAGTGTCATTCATCTTCGCGAAACACCACAGCATTGGCTGTTCATTCTGTAAAAAGCCCCAGTGTTGTTCCCAAACATCTGCTTCTCCCAGATCCCACTCTTCTACAGTTTCTCTTTGTTGGACCCTTTTCATTTCCCCTTGTTCAACCTCCAACCCTTCTGTCCATTTCACATCGATGGCAGATATGTTAATATGCGAGGCTCAGTGCTTTTCAAGATATTGCTACTATGATCGTCGTTGCTGGTGTATTGGGGAAATAGTAAATCCTGTGCGTGTAATTGGTATTGTATTGTTATTATGCCCCACGCTCTCTTTGACCTCTGTGGGACTGTAATTGATTTAGTGTGGAGTGAATTGAAATAGATCTATGCTTCAGTTAACATCAGCTGGGCCTGCACTTGTGGGTTGTGGCTTACAGAGCCTGGCACAGGCCGGGCGCTTTCACCACTGCATTCCAGCCAATCAGCACCTGTCAGTGTATGATTGGCAGGGCTTCTGGGTTGCTCGAGCCAATGGGCTCTGGCTCTGGATCAGATTCCCCTCCCATTCCCACTCTGAATTCCCTTAATAGTCCCTAACAGTTAAAATATTTATCTGTAGGGAGATGCTGGATCTCTCTGTAGGGAGCTCTGCCATTTACTAACAAGGCTGGCTTGGTACTGCCCAGGGCCCCACACAAACACGCACACTGCTTCCTCTTTCTCTTTCTCTCTCTCTCTCTCGTTCTCTCTCTCTCTCTCTCTCTCTCTGACACACACATACACACACAAACACACAAACATTCATGCACAGACACTTATTTACCCACATGATCTTTTTCTATCTCCCTCTCGGCCTATCTCTCTCTGTCTCACACCTTCATCGTCCATTCTTGATTACCATAGCTAGCCCCATAATCATTAAGTGTGCCCTCACTTTGACCCTAAGCCAGAAGTGAAAGATCTCTCTCTCACACACCTCACACACACACCTCTCTCTCTCACACACACACACACACACACACACACACACACACACACACACACACACACACACACACACACACACACACACTCACTCACTCACTCACTCACTCACTGGTTTGTCCTCTGCATCTTGCCTCTCTCCTCCCCTCAGCTCGCATTGACAGGGCTGATTGGGACTGCTCTCTAGGAAGAGCCACACTTCATGAATGTATTGATGCGTTCCCGTCTCGTTGTTGCAGTGGATGCATAGTAGGGCAGAAGCCTGAACGCACCTTTACCTCCTGCTGTTTGGTGCTTTCTTTGTCAATACACTGTTGATAGCACTTGTCAGAAAAGCTGTGTGGTCAAAACCCTGAACATCTAAGGAGTTATTGAACATCTAAGGAGCATGCACTGTGTCTAGGTAGACTTTCACTTTTTACCAGATGTACTTCACCATGTTTGCAAACTGTACATTGTCATAAAACTAACCTCCTTTCTCTCTCTCTCTCTCTCTCTGTCTGTCTCTCTTACTCTCTCTCTCTCTCTCTCTCTTTCTCTATCTCTCTCTCTCTTTCTCTCTCTCTCTCTCTCTCTCTCTCTCTCTGTCTCTCTCTATCTCTTTCTCTCTCTCTTGTTCTCCAGTGTGCCCTAAGAGGTGTGAGTGGGCGTGCACGGATGCGGGCGAGTGTTGTCACCCGCAGTGCCTGGGGGGCTGCAGCGAGCCGGGCAACGACAGGACGTGCGCCGCCTGCCTGCACTATGACCACGGGGGCCGCTGCGTGCCCGACTGCCCGCCCGACACCTACAAGTTCGAGGGCTGGCGCTGCATCACCAAGAAGGATTGCGCCCACATGCACCAGGCCAGCGACCTCGAGTCCGAGCGCTTCGTCATCCATGCTGGAGAGTGCATGCCCGAGTGCCCGCCCGGCTTCACCCACAACGAGAGCCAGAGGTAAGAGAGGTCGTCGCCATGGGGATGCCCAAGGGACAGAGGGACAGATTTCTATGTAGGACGAGAGACAGATTTCTGTGTAGGACGAGAGACAGATTTCTGTGTAGGACGAGAGACAGATTTCTGTGTAGGAAGGGACCTTATTTATATAGAATACCCTAAAACAGAATCAGGTGAGACAGATTTCTTTGTTTGAGGAAACCTTATTCATAAAAAAAAGACATACTTGTGTCAGCAACAAATCGGGGGCAACAAATGACCTGCTTTCCAGTGGAGCTAAAGTCTGTAGCGTTGCAGGTAGCCACACAGCCAGGTCCATATCAGATCATGGCCAGGGCAACAACCTTTAGCCAGCATGGTGCATTCAGGGCCTCAGACCCCTGCTCTGTCACTCACCACTCTTATCTTAGCTGTCCTGGCCACGAAGCAACAGGAATCACAGGTAAGCAGGACTAAAAGCGGGCAGAGGTCATTGTCAATTACGAGGCCTGGTGCTGACCTTTTGACCTCGCAGCCACAGGTGTCTCCACTGGCCTCCATGTGTCAGGTGTATGGAGCGCCCATCTGAGCCCTGGAGCTGCTGATGGAGCACCTCTGCCTCTGTGTGTGTGTGTGTGTGTGTGTGTGTGTGTGTGTGTGTGTGTGCTGAGCTGTTTTGGGGCCCCTCATACATCATTGTCGTGATCACGCTGAGGAGTGCTAAATTATTCACCTGAGGCACACACTGGCCTCCCTCTCACCCCCCGCACTCTAAATACTTAAAGGAGGTGATTCCAATCGGGATGTGCCCCCGGGCCAAAGGAAAGAAAAACTCTATTAAAGATTGAATCCAGTGCAGTCGTTGCTTGGGTAACAGGGAGGTCAGGTGTCCTGCGGAAGGAAGTGGAGCTCTCGAAGGGCATGCTTCCACTCATCTCACCTGTTTATTTTTTCTCATTCCTCCTGAGACATCCAAGTGGAAATAGATATAAATCAAGAAGAAAGGAAACGTGTCTGACTGGAGCTGTGTAATGATCAGCCAGTGATCCAGCCAGGGGGAAGCATTTAAGTGCAAGGGACAAGTAATCATCAGAAAGTAAATTCCTTAATGACGTGTATCAGATTCCCTGCATAATCGACAGCATCCCCCCCCCCCCCCCCACACACACACACACAGACTCCCCTGATTTCTTTTTGACTCAGAGAGACATTGAGTCCTCATTCATCCAGCATATCCCTATGTTTTTTTTTTTTTAAATACACTTTTCCATTCATCACATTTTCCATGCTGTCTCTATGCGGCTGTGTGTTTGGCTTTACAAGTCCTGTTTTGTCTTGAGTGCCATTAGGTGAATCAGTCCGTCCCCTACCCTAGGGTTCACGTTTCGAGTCTCAGCGGCAGACTCCGACTACACCCTCTGAAATACACACTGACCTTTTACGGAGGGAAAAAGAGATTACATGGACAAGCGTATCTTTTCGTGAGACATCATAATCCAGTCGCAGATCCTTGGCATTCTGCCTGTTTGGCCCCTCATCATATTGGATTTCAGCTTGTCCCTAACTAACTCTCTCTCTCTCTCTCTCTCTCTCTCTCTTTTTTTTTTTCTTCCTCTGAATATGTCTCATTCTGTCCTACCTCATCAACCCCCCCCCCCCACTCTCTCGCTTTCTCTCCCTCACACACACACTTTCCTCTAAACAGCATGTTCTGCAATGCGTGTGACGGCCTCTGTGATAAGGTGTGTGATTCAAAGGTCATCGACTCGGTGGATGCTGCCCAGGCACTTCAGGGCTGCACTGTCATCAAAGGAAACCTGCAGATCAACATCCGGAGAGGGAGTAAGTACCAGGCCATGACCTGAGGGCTCCTCCAATAATGTACCAGAGCTGCTCATGATTGGAACAAACACACAGTTATCAATGGAACCTGGTGAATAGCGAGACATACACATCAGAGTGAAAGGAAAGCCTCTGCTTGACAGAGATTCAGCCCAAACATCCTCAGTTTAACATTTTGTACGTTTTACCTGCAAAAGGTTAGTGTTGAACAACTGTAAGCCAGTTAAACTAAACTAGAGACACACAAAGCACAGTTTCAGGTTATTGTTGTGTGTGTGTGTCTCACTCACACTTTGATCTCAACCTCTCTTCTTCAGAGAACATAGTGTCTTTTTGATTTCACTCTCTCTCTCTCTCTCTCTCAGAGAACATAGTGTCTTTTTGATCTCACTCTCTCTCTCTATCTGTCCTTCAGAGAACATCGTGTCTGAGCTGGAGAGCTTCATGGGTCTGATTCAGACAGTGACGGGTTACGTGAGGATCCGACACTCTCACACACTGAGCTCCTTCTCCTTCCTCAAGAGCCTCCGCTACATCAACGGCGAGGAACTGCTGGATGGGTAAGCCACAGCAGACACTCACACAAACACACACACACTTGCTCGGACACACACACACACACACACACACACACACACACACACACACACACACACTAGGGCTGTCACTTTTGTGAAAAAATCAATTCTTGAGACATAATTGTTCATTGAATCGATTGTAAAATTGATTTTTCATGTCTAAAGACGTTTCAATTTTCAACGCCAAATATAGGACAATCCACAAACATTAGGACGAACGTAAAGGGGGCGCTTGAAGACGCACAAGCCAGCAATATTTTTGATGATTTCTTGGCGTGAAGTTTCGTGCACAATGACAAACAGGAGTGCAACATTCTCGAAAAACAATAAGCAGAGTGGACTGTCATAACATTAGTGAAAAACATTACTGCAGGCTTCAACATGGCTGCGTTTACAATTAGAAATGTCAAACAAATTTCGCCTACGTAGAACTCACGACTGCAGTTTGCATACCGCTTTGTCTTTCTCCATAGTTTGATATACCCAAACCCCGAAGTGCTTCCATATCGAACTCCTCAAGTTATTAGGGCCTATCACTCGTCTCTCACATGTCGCACAGGTTGATCGCATTGTCCTCAATTTTTTGGTAAAACACGAGCAGCACAGCAGCCGATTGAAACAGCTGTTTCCGGTGCGTAAAATTGGTGGGAATTTTCTTTTTAGTTTTCGCAATGCTTACTGCACTTCGGAATTCTTTGTTATTTTTCTGCTTGTTTGTGAGTTTTGTTACATCTACATTGTTTATTTGTTTAATTCGTTTAAAATTAATAGTGCAGATATTTGGTTAAAATCGATTCCCTATTTTAGTTTTCGAAACTTGTGTTGGTTGGATCAATCAATTGTGCAATCGATTTTCGAACGTAAAGTTACAGCCCTAACACACATCTTTTCAAATGTTGCACCAGCACCAACATTGAACCACATTTTACACAATCTTCAATACTTGGCCCCATTGTATTCTAACTTGCTTCTGTTGCTTGCATACTTTTTTATTTGACTTCCATTCCAGTTATTTCTTTTACATTTCACTTTTTTTGTTATTTTGTTGTTTGGTATTTAATTCCTTTGTCTTTATTTATTTTATATGCCTTGTATGTATATTTGTGTTCTTTGAAACTCTTACTGTGTTCTTTTAGTCTTGTTTACATTTATTATAACCATAAATGAAAAGCACATGGGTACAACTAAAAAACTTTGTTTTTAAGAAAATGTAGCTTGACTAGCATGCCAATTCATACTGTCCTTGGAAATAAAAGCATTTCCTCAGAAAACATTTCATGCCTGTTATGGCTATGACTGTTTGCTTAGAAACATGTGAGGGTGAGGGAGAATGGGTGCCTACACTAAATCTGCATCTGCAGATTTCTTGAAGCTGCCGAACCAATTTCAAAAGCAAAAGTGTTTAGAAATGTTGTACTCAGAAAGCTGTGTACAGCATATTTGAGTTGCTCCCACCCTTCTCTCCTCAAAGAAGGGACAACGGCACATAGCTGGTCGTAGGGATCTACCATTTAGAGATGGATCCTGGGAAATATCGAAGAAGTGCAGTAATTGCGGCTGTTGACAGACTGGCATCTCCTCACCCCCGTCGCCTACGTCCGTGTGACGTCACCAGTACCCCGGCCAGGGCTCTGAGAGGCTGGTGAGAGCAGGGCTTTTTTTAGGGAGAGAAGGGACCTGGAGGGTCGTGGGAAAACCATTTCCTTCCACACTCATCGCCTTCTCTCACATGAGCTTGGGTTTCACTGGTTCCGTCCATCCGATCGGTAGTGAAAAGATGTGCACATTTTCCCCATTCCAGTTTGAAAGGGGACAGTGACGTCCAGCCAGTCCAGCCGCTAATGCCCTGTCTCAGTGGTGCCGTCCCCACCGCGGCCCTGCGGGCCTGCGAGTCTGTGGGCGCGCAACCGGCCCCTCAGGGCTGCCTCTGACCATCCATTTTGACCATCCGTTTGGGAAGCAGCAGGCGTCCGACGCCCACGTGGCCGTGCTGGACACCTGATCCGCCCGCGCGGCTCGTCTTAACATAGCGCACTCAAGCGAGGCAAAACCAGGCCAGATGATCCGCATTCTGTCACAGTGTCACATTACTCCTCATCTGGCAAAAACAACACCGAGTGGGCAGAGGCAGAGCGTCTTTGAGTTGAGCTCACCCTATTGTTGTGCAATGGAAAATACCACAGCTGGTGATTAAAAAAGCATGTTAAAATCTCTTTTATTTCTCTTTCTCTCATGCTCTCTCTCTCTCTCTTTCTATCAGTATGTATGCTTTCTCGGCTGTGGACAACCAGAATCTCCAGGCCTTGTGGGACTGGAACCAGCACAATCTGACCATCAAAGCCGGGAAGCTGTTCTTCCGCCACAACCCCAAGCTGTGCGAGCGTGACATCGTCGCCATGTGGGACAAGACTGGCGTCAAAGGCAAGATCGAGGTGGCCGATGTCCGGAACAACGGCGAACGGGCAAGCTGTGAGTTGACCAACACCATCCCGTCCCTATGGACATCTTGAGAGCCAGCTGAGGCCATTCGCATTGTTTCTGCCCCACCACATCCGCGAGTCTATTTGTTATTCTGAGGCAGCCTTTATAGACAGTTTTGTGTCTAATTTGTTTTTGCTCTGCTGTGGTCAGTCCAGCCCGACATGCTGCAGTCGCAGCCTTAATTGTGGTAAAAGACGCTCAAACAGCGTCCCCTGATGTGACTGGAGTTTTGACAGAGGCTAATTGCTCTGCCTGTAGGCGGTGAAATGTCCGACACTATTCGGGGGCTTTGTACTAAGACCTTTAGATCTCGCCACCATGTGAGCACAGCATTCATTTGTGGCAATTGGAAAAAGACAGATTGTCCTTATTTGGTCATGTGCAAAAGTCTGCATAGACTCGCAAACAATAAACACTGTTATTAAGATTAGGTTAAGTTTATTAGGTTTGATTTTGGCAGAGATCAAGGCTCGCGCAGCTCTCAAGCGTCCATGCCCTTGTCCACCTCCGTGCCTGTGCCTGTAATGATGGTGTGATATCTGTCCACTCAGGCCATACGCACATGCTGAAGTTTAAATCCAACAGCACTGCGAGTAACAAAATCAAGTTAACATGGGAGCGGTACCGACCACAGGACTACAGAGACCTCATCAGCTTCATCGTCTATTACAAAGAAGCGTGAGTATATAAAACAGGATCATCTCATGCTTCAGCATTAAACTGCATTGATGCACATATTTCCAATTAGCCAAACACCCAAACACCAATAACTCTCAGAATAACAACAGGTGTATTAGATCTTAATTTGCACACACATTTACGGTATAAGATCCTTTAAAGTAGTTGAATTACAGACATACATTTGTAGTGTTTAATTATATGTATTATGTAATTGATAATAATGACTAATATATTGACAGTTTATAAATGACTTTCCTATCATTGCAGTCCTTTCATACATAACCCGTTCAGACTGACAGATGTTCGTGGTCTCTAAAGGCACCTTTGGAACCAATAGTGACACATTTACTGACGAATGTTCCAGTTTGATGAAAAAATATTTTCTGTCTGGCGACTGCCAATTTGGCCAGACATCATGCTCCATCCCACTGATGTGCAATGCTATCCCTCCCCTCTGCTTTCTCTGGCTCCGAACGCAGACCCTTCCAAAACATTACGGAGTTTGACGGACAGGACGGCTGTGGCTCCAACAGCTGGAACATGGTGGACGTGGACCTCCCGCAGGACAAGGGGACTGACCCAGGCGTGCTGCTGGCGCCACTCAAGCCGTGGACGCAGTACGCCATCTTCGTCAAGGCCGTCACACTGATGATGGAGGACCACCAGTCATTGGGGGCCAAGAGCGAGGTGGTCTACATCAGGACCAGTCCCTCAGGTGAGATGACCACACACACACACACACACACACACACACACACACACACACACACACACACACACACACACACACACACACACACACAGACACACAGAGAAACAAAAGCAATGGGAGGCTGGGAGCAAATTGGTGTAAATGCTGAAGCAGCTTAAAGGATATATGCACACCCATAGACACAAGCATCCTGAAATAAGCCCCTTGATCTGATTTGAGAGTCCTGCCTCATTCAGCATTCAAGCAAATATTTTCAATTATTCCATCCATTGTTATGTACCCTCTCTCATTTATTTGTATGCTCATGTGTGTGGTCACTCAGAGCCCTCAATGCCGCGTGATGCCCGGGCGTATGCCAACTCGTCCACCTCCCTGGTGGTGAAGTGGTCTCCACCCATGCGGCCCAACGGGAATATCACCTTCTACCTGGTGCGCTGGCAGCAGCAGCCCGAGGACCGGGAGCTCTACGAGCACAACTATTGCTCCAGTGAGTATGACACCTGACCTCTGAACTCTCACCTCTGACCTTTAACACCTGCTACCTGTTAATCCATGGTTATCCTTATATGACCAGTCACACAAGTGCACAGGATGGATAGCAATATGTACACTCTTAAAAACGAATGTGGTGAAAACAACACAACGTGGGTTGTCCCTTCTATCTCCTCCTCTTTGCCCTCTTATTTCTCCTCACATGGATATCTCCTCTCCTCTTTCCTCCTCGTGCTTTACAGTATATCCTGTCCTCTCCTCTCTGCTCCCCAAAACCACCTTTCATCGTCTCCACCTTGTGATATTATCACCACCACCATCCTCCTCTAAAGGTGATGATGCATCAGGGCAACCCCATAACTGGTTTTGTGCTTTCTGATTGGACCATAATGATCATTTGCGTATTGGTGATGAAAGTTAATCGTGTCCAAAATCAATGGCAACACACTAGAACAACAATACTCAGGAACTTTGCCCAGCAACACTGCTCAAATAGGTGGCTTGTGTGACCATCAGCTTAAGACCCTTGTTTTGTCTGACTCCTCTCCCCCATTTCTCAAATGCAGAGCTGAAGTTGCCTATCCGCATCTCGGCCACTGTCCCCGACATGGAAGACCCCACCAATCCCACCAAGTCTGACGCCAATGGTGCCGATTGTTGCCCCTGCACTAAGAACGATCTCGACCTGAAGGCCAAGATCGAGGACAGCGACTACCGCAAGGTCTTTGAAAACTTCCTCCACAATGCCATCTTCGTGCCGAGGTAAGACCGGCGCACAGGTCCCTCTCTGCCTGAGCCCGCTAACACTAACACACCAGTCTCTCCACAGCAGAGGAGCCCAACTGCACGCACTCCAGAGAGGGTTGAGAGGGATGGAGGGAGCCAGTTGGCTCAGGCTGTCCCTGGGCCTTGTGTTCTCCACGCTTTACGGCGCCCATTCAAAGGGCCCTTTTCTTCTCTCTGTTTTCTCCTCTGCTGTTTTCCCTCCCATCTTCCTCCTTTTTTCCTGGAGTGCGATTATCAAAAGGGTTGAGCTCATAGGCTCGGGGCTGTTTTGTTCAGCGGAATTAGATCCAGAGTCGGAGCACTCGGAGCGGGAGGAGATCTTTCGGATAATTATTCCGATGTGGGTCAGGCAGAATGAGGAACCTAGGTGGGGTGTGTGGTGTGTGGGTGTGTGTGTGTGTGTGGGGGGGGGTTTGGTCTGCAATGGGATGACAGGTTAGGGTAGCAGGGAGAAATGGTACGGTGGTCTTGATGAGGACACTGAACCTGCACCGTCCCATATGGCCGGTGTGGTTGTCCCGTTGCCAAGGCGACACTGGCGGTCTCAGTCTCATCTGATGTAGTAGCTGGCCTTAATTAAGAGAACACAAACACAGCCATGAGAGGAAAGGAGAGAGAGAGGAGAGAGAGAGGGAGAGAGATGAAGAGAGGTAGAGAGAGGGTGAGAGGGAGAGAGAGGGATCTGATTAATGAGCCTGAAGGAGCATAACATCTTTGTTTGCCAGAATGGAGAGTGACAACTGCTTCATGTTATCCATTTACCTTGCTTGTGGCTACAGCTCTTGGCTTGTTCCAGAGACCTCCTCCCTGCACCCTGTGACCTCATAGGACACACACACACACACACACACACACACACACACACACACACACACACACACACACACACACACACACACACACACATGCGCACACACATGCACGGATCACACATGCACCCATAAGGTCTGATTCAGAGTTGTCTCAGGTCACATATCCCTAATGCACCACTCAACCAATGAGCCTGTTTGTTTGCGTTGTGTGTGTGTGTAAACTGACCAGTGTGTGGCTCCCCTCCACTACGGCCACCTCCACGTCAGCAGTAGTGGCAGCAGTGGGAGCGTCAGGGCAGCAGTGGGAGCGTCGGGGCATCAGTGGGAGTGTCGGGGCAGCAGTGGGAGCGTCGGGGCATCAGTGGGAGC
>NW_027468565.1:6097500-6100000 GCF_046254945.1 Alosa pseudoharengus
TCTCGTTTTCTAGGGGACCTCAGTAATCTATCCCGAGTCTGACATTGTGTGTGTGTGTGTGTGTGTGTGTGTGTGTGTGTTTTCCTTCTCCTTGCGTGTCCACAGAGGGCGTGGACGACATCCCCGGGCCGGTGCTGCAGGAGCGGGAGGAGGGGGCTGAGGGCACCATGGTGCTCCGCTGGCCTCAGCCACAGCACCCCAATGGCCTCATCCTCATGTACGAGATCAAGTACAACCTCGCAACAGAGGTCAGTGGCAGACTCACACTCGCCTCCGCTGGATCGGAGGCTGTTCTATGTGTGTGTGTGTGTGTGTGTGTGTGTGTGTGTGTGTGTATTGGTAGTATTTCAATGGTGTTTTGTGTGTAGCTGTGTTGTATAGTATATGCATTCCTGTGAATTTGTGTTTAAACATGTGTGTGTGTGTGTGTGTGTGTGTGTGTGTGTGTGTGTGTGTGTGTGTGTGTGTGTGTGTATATTGCAGTCTGAGAAGCATGAGTGTGTGTCCCGGGAGCAGTATCTGCTGCTTAAAGGAGCGCGTCTGACTAACCTGAGCCCTGGGAACTACTCGGCCCGCGTCCAGCCCACCTCCCTGGCGGGCAATGGCTCCTGGACCAAACCCATCTTCTTCTACATCCCCCAACCCAATGGTACAGCACATACAGTATATACACTCACACACACACACACACACACTCACTCTCCTCTCTCTCTCTCTCTCTCACACACACACAAACACCCCCCCCACACACACACACACTCTCTCTCTCTCTCTCTCTCTCTCTCTCTCTCTCTCTCTCTCTCTCTCTCTTAATACTTTACCAATGTCATTTAATGAGTGCGGAGACTTGACTTGCTTTTATTTGAAAGTCATCTTTTAATGCCCTATGACTAGGGTGAGAGTTATATCCTTGGTGTGACATTTGGGTAACGATGCATATCTATTTTTGACTTATCTTGAAAACATTGGCTAAGTGGTGACATGTAATACTATATATATAAGCGTGTATTATAAGGTGGATTGTTTCTCTGCCATCTGGGGTGAACTGAACCCACCGTGTGCTTCTCTTCACAGTGGACTATGACCATGCTCTCTACCTGATCATCATCATCCCCATCGTCATCGTGGTCTTAATCGTCAGCGGCGCCGTCGCCCTCGTCTTCCTCAACAGGAAGAGGCAAGTACTCCAGCAGCAACACACACACACACACACTTCTGTGGCCAAAACCACCGCTGTGATTATATTCTGTGCCATTCTGGGTGTT
Source organism: Alosa pseudoharengus (assembly GCF_046254945.1). Lineage (NCBI taxonomy): Eukaryota > Metazoa > Chordata > Actinopteri > Clupeiformes > Clupeidae > Alosa > Alosa pseudoharengus. The sequence continues at coordinate 6,098,766 of NW_027468565.1, forward strand.
CTGGTGGAGCCTGAGAGACACACACGCAGACATACACAAACACACACACACACACACACACACACACACACACACACACACACACACACACACACACACACACACACACACACACACACACACACTGTAATTATGACTGACTGTTCTTTAAATGAAGATTTGGGGTAGGTTATTGTCTACCAAAACAAGCAATTCAGGAATTCCCATTTCATCCAAAATGTTCATTTACTGAATCCTCACGAATAACAGTTGAAGTGAGTAAAAATAGCAATAGAAAAATAAGATGGGTTCATGGTCTTGATTCGGTGTGTTTGTAACTCTGGTATGAGACCATGTGCTCTTCAGCTAATTTCTACGCTTGGCTTGTTTTTATGTTCATCATGGCCTAGTGATGTTTGGTGGCCTGTGCTGGCGTCTTGTGATGTATTGACTGTTAACTGCATGGCTGACTGGTTGTTGTGTATGGCTCCCTCACACAGGAATGCTGACAGACTGGGCAACGGAGTCCTGTATGCGTCTGTTAATCCAGAGTATTTCAGTGCAGCCGACAGTGAGTAGTGCACACCATGTAACATTTACACACACACACACACACACACACACACACACACACACACACACACACACACACACACACACACACACACACACACACACACACAGAGACCTCCATGTTATCATGCAAGCTCAGACTCAAGTGCATATTCATAATTCATATGTAAATTTGCACACTCATGTATGTTTATTTTGAAATGTGTGTTCAAATGAAGGAGTCAAATGCGTAAACGTCTCTTCGGTGTGCGCTGTTCTGCAGTGTATGTTCCTGACGAGTGGGAGGTCCCTCGCGAGAAGATGACCATGTGTCGAGAGCTGGGCCAGGGGAGCTTCGGCATGGTGTACGAGGGCATCGCCAAGGGCGTGGTCAAGGATGAGCCAGAGACACGTGTGGCCATCAAGACGGTCAACGAGTCGGCCAGCATGCGAGAGCGCATCGAGTTCCTCAATGAGGCATCCGTCATGAAGGAGTTCAACTGCCACCACGTGGTGAGGAAACACACGCATTAGCACAGACTCACACACACATACACACACAGACACACACACACACACACACAGACAAAGACACACTCACATACACACACACACAGACACACACACACACATGACTGTTAGCACCTCATAACCAGTCACAGCCTCTCTGAGATGTTCCATTTTAAAGTTGGCTGAATAATTCA